>NW_014013607.1:62941-65302 GCF_000611645.1 Monoraphidium neglectum
GGGGGGGGGAGGGAGGGCGCACACCGTGGCGGGGCACGTGCAAATGTGCAGGTCCCATGGGGTGTCGCACGCCGTCCTGACGCCCACTACCGTCACCATGCTCAAAGGCTTTTCTTGCCACTTCCTGGGACCTCGGTCATCCCTCTGCCCTTCACACACGCACGAGTGCATGCGCGTGCTGCACGCATGCGCACACACAGACACACACACACACACACACACACACACACATGCGACCCTCAGGCGTCTGGCGCACTCTGGAGGGCTACGAGCGCCAGCTGGAGGCGGCACTGCCCTCCCTGGCTGACAGGTGCTGCAGTGTTGAGACCGCCTCCAGGGGTGCGGCCCACGCATGCACATGCGGGGCCCCGTCGCCCTGCTGGAGGCGTCGCCAGGGCCGGCTGCAGCGGCCAGGCTTGCACACTGTCACATTTTCAGTCGAACATGTCGTTGGGCTTAGTTGTTGATGCTAAGCTTGCCCCTATCCCCACTCGCATCACCACAATCCATCTTGACTCATACCAGGGCGGAGGAGCAGATGACGTCATACCTGGCGGCGCACAACCTCACGGGCCTTGCACGCGGCCTGGAAGCCCTGAGGCTGGCGCTGAAGTTGCCAGGCAGCTGCACAGAGGAGGCGCGGGAAAAGGTGGGGGGAGGCGGGGAGGATGAGGGATAGCGGGAGGCCGCCTCGTGCGAGCTTGTCAACGGTGGTCAGGCGTGAGCTCGGTCAAGGTAGTGGGGCCCAGGGCGCGCTTCACCCATGGAGGTGTGTTGTGTGGCCTGGCCTGGGTCACTCCCAGCACGCCAAAGCGGACGGGCACGCTGACGTCACGCTGACATCACCCTGACATTACGCTCATGCCATGCTCACGTCACGATGACGCTACGCTGGCCTCTGTCCCCGCGCCCCGCACAGGTCGCGGTTGCAGCGGCGCAGGGCGAGATGGCGGCGGCCGCGGCCCGCAAGCAGCGCGACGCACTGGCGACGCAGGTGCGGCGGCACGGCGACGTGCGGCAGCGGCCTGGCGCGGGCTGCGTTCCCGCGACAAGCTGCGGGCGCAGCCTGTCTCGTACACTGGGGGAGAATGCGCCTTTGATGCGCCTGCGGGGCCTCCTTGCGTTGTCTGCCAGGGTTGTGACCTTTGTGGCGCCCAGCAGCCTGGCACCCCGCCACCAGAACTCTTGCGACCTGCTGCAGGCCTCAGGGCGGGGGTGAAGTGAAGGTGCCCTGACCAGCAGGATTCGCCCTGCACCAACGTTGGGATTGTCACCATGGGCCGCAGGTAGCCGAGAACAAGGCCGTCGTGGGGCGCCTCGTGAGAGACTGGGAGACACGCTGGCTGGTGCCACTCGAGACGGCGCCGCAGACGCCGCCGCGGCCGGTCTCGGCGCCTATGCAGGCGCCGCAGCCCGCAGCGGCGCCTGAGGGCGCGGTGCAGCAGCGGGGCGGGCAGCAGGAGCGGGCGGCGGCGCAGGCGGCGGCGGCGTACGAGGCACCCGTGCCGGCGGGGTCGCTCGCCCCAGAGGGCTCTGGGGGCAGTTGCAGCGGGGGTGGGGGCGGAGGCAGCGCGACTGCGCAGCTGCCGCACGAGTCGTGCGAGGCCAGCACCGAAGACCGCTTCGCGGCCGCATCGGCTTCGGCTAGCACGGCGGCGGCTTCCTCCGCGACGCAGCCCGACTTGAGCGGCCTGCGCGCAGCATCTGCGGGAGCCGACGTTGCGGGCGGTGCCGCTGGCCCCGCTGTCCCATCATCAGCCCCGCGGCCGTCAGACGGCGCAGCCGCAGCGGCGCCACGAGGGGCAGGGGCCGGCGCGCCGCAGCAGGCGCCTGCCGCCAGGGGTGCCTGGTCGATGATGCCGCGCCGTCCCCCGCCCGCGCCGTCCGCTGCCGCCGCGGCCTCTCGCCGCCCGATGGGTGACCTCGCCGGGCAGCTGGTGGAAGCCAGGCGGAAGCTGGAGGGCCTGCAGGCGCGGCTGTCCGCGGCGCAGGCCGCCTTGGACGCAGCGAACGACCAACTCGAGGTGTCCGAGGCAAAAACGCGGGCCTGCCAGCAACAGGCGGCAGCCGCCGCGGCCGCCGCGCAGCCGTCCAGCCGGCCAGCGGCTTCGACGCAGGCTTGGCTGTTTGGGGGGAGTGGGGCCGGCGCGGGCGCGGGCAACGCTGGGGTTTTGGGCAGGCAGGGGGGTTTGGGCCCCGTCATGCAGGCGGTCGCCGCATTCCGCGCCCTGAGCATATCACGCGCGTCGCGCCAGCTGGCAGTCTACGCCCGAGGGGGCGCCGCGGCCGTCGCCGGGGCCCCCGGCGGCGCGGGGGCGGTCACCGGGGGCGCGGCGGCGGGCGCGGCGGGCGCCGCCGGTG
>NW_014013606.1:0-3181 GCF_000611645.1 Monoraphidium neglectum
CTTGTTGACAAAGCAATCGGCAAGCAGCGGCGTGTCATCAAAATTTATCTCAACAGAGTTTGGCCGCGGGGCTGCGGGCTGGGCGCGAGTCATCACAGCCGGCCCCAGCACTACTGTCGGCGCGGCGCGAAACCTGACCCGACGAGGGTGGCATGCGGCGCACCCGCCAGAACTTCGCTTCATTCTGCCTCACGGTTGTCAGCCGGGTTGTCAGTCACGAAAATTTTACGCTTGTAAGCAAATTGCAGCAAGTTTTACGCCATCAGGAGCTTGCAGCACAGATGAAGGCGTCTCAGCGCAGGCGGGTGGTCCGCTGAGCCGGATCTGTGGAGATTATAACAATGGCAGGATTTGTTACCGGTGAGCAGGGGTCTGTTGGGCCCTCCTGAACGGTGTCCCCCTGTGTCCGGGCCCTGCAGGCCCCTGTGCCTGCTGTGAAGTATGCCATGACGATCCATTGGTATCATGATACAATATGCATCAAGACGCACCGCACGAAGGGTGATGTGGTGCCCGCCCTGACGCTGGCAAAGCATTCCAATGCAGCTTGCGGGAATGCTGGCTTACATGTTGATCGTAGACTTGATCCCTGTCATGCTGACCCGCTCACAGACGCCTGTGCCGCGCTGAGCCCGCCCACTTGCGGTGCTGCTGTCACCCTCGCAGCCGTGGGCGACACGGTGCGCCCACTGCCAGCCTCGCTGGCGGCACAGGGCGGCTGCCCTGACTTGCTTGTGGACTATTTGCTCGAGGTGTTTGAGGAGGGCGACGCCAAGGCGGTGGACACCAGCAGGTGCGCCTGCAGGTTGGCTGCTTTGGCTGGCTGGTCGACGGGGTCAACGCGCGGCCGGCGGCCTCGGACCCGAAGCAGCCTATGTGGGTGTGACGTCTGCGGCAGGACGAGCACCTGCATCGTCCAACACGAACGACACGGTGCAATGCCTGCCAATTTACCGACTTCCAGGCTCGCCCCAGATGTGGACGCGCCGGGCGAGGGGTTGCCTGACGAGGCGGCGGCTGCCGGGGCAGCGCGCAGCGACGGCGCAGCGAGCAGCGGCGAGGACGGCGCGCGCATGGCGTCTCCCGAGGCAGCGGAGGCGCTGTTCGCTGACCTGGCGGAAGTGGAGGAGACGGCCCTGCCAGCTGCTGAGGAATGGGGGTGGCTGGGCCGCCTGATGAGGCCGGCGGCTGCAGGCGGCGGCGCCGGCGCAGAAGCAGCGGCGGCCGGCGGTTTCGGCGGCGGCGTGGTCGTGTGCGGCGATTGCCGGCGCATCGTGCTGTCCGCGCGCACGGCCGTGCACGCCCAGCGGTGCCTCGCGCGGCGGCAGCTGGCGGAGCGGCAGCAGCAGGCGCTGCAGCTGCGCGCGCAGCAGCAGCAGCGGCCGTCGACGCCGCCAATGTCAAACATGTCAAAGCCTGCAGGCAGCGGCCGCGGCGGCGCCAAGGGCCACCATGCAAAGGGGGGTGCCAAGCGGCCGGCGTCGACCCTCGGGCCGTACCGCGCCGCGCCGCCGCCCAGTGCCCTCGGCGTGGACGGCCGGCCGCCGCTGCCGCGCGCAGCTGCGCTGCGTGCTCAGCCCGGCACGGGCTGGCTGGTGCCGGCATCGCCTCTGATGTTTGGTCGCGGCGCGGCGCCGCCGCTGGATTCGGAGCTTTCGCCGCCGCAGCGAGGCGGCGGCGCTCGCGGCGGCGGCGCGCCAGGAGGCGCGGGCGAGCTCGGGGGCGGCGGCCCGCACCCGGCGCTGCTGGCGGCGCACACGAGGAGGCGGCGGTCGGAGACGCCTGTGCGGTGCGTGTGTTGGTGTTTGCGTTTGCGGGCGCGTGTGGGCACGCTGTTGAGGATGCACGTGAGCGTGGCTGCACTTCAGCGAGTTGGGGGGGTGTCCGCACGCGTCCGCGTACTTGCAGAAGCGTTTCTGCTCACAGCTTGTGTGCTGGAAATCATTGCATTCACATGTTTGCTGCATCTTGCACCCCAATATCTTGCCACAGGCGCCCACGCACCTCGCTCACGAGCAGCGGACCCTCAGTCAACCCTGGCGACTCGACCGGCGGTGCAGTGCCTGGGACGGCGTGGGGGTGGCAGCCGCCTGCGCAGCCTCCGCTGGCAGGCGTGCACAAGCGGGCTCTCACCCCCGCCGTGCAGCAGCCACAGCGGCAGCAGCAGCAGCAGCAGCACCAGCAGCAGCAGCAGCAACCTCGGCCGAAAGGCAAGGTGCAAAAGCGGCATGCAGCTCAGCAGCCAAGCACGCGGCAGGCGCAGGCGCCGCAGCAGCAGCGCCTGGCGCCCGCCTTCGCCACGACCGCGGCGGCTGCGCGGGCCTTGGACGCTGCAGCGGCGATGGCGTTCCCACCATCCCAGGCAGGAAAGCAGCAGCAGCACCCCATGGGGCGCAGGAGCTCCAACAGCGGCGGGGCAGCCACCAATGCGCGCCAGCAGGCAGGCGCGGGCGGCGCAGGCCAACAGCCGGGGCAGGCGCGGCCCCGGGCGCTGCCGTCCCTGCGCCGCTCGAGCAGCGGTGGGACCGGGGCTGGGGGCGGGGACGGGGGCCAGGGGGCAGGCGCGGTCGCAGCTAGCAATGGTGGGGCGGCAGATGGGTCTGCTGGAGGTGGTTTCTTTCAGAGCAGCACCCCCATCCAAGACCCTCGAATGATGCGGCGACAGCAGCTTGGAGCGCTGCTTGCGCCTCAGCAGCAGCAGCAGCAGCAGCAGCAGCAGCAGCAGCAGCAGCAGCAGCAGCGGAATGGGCAACAGCAACAGCACCAGCAGCAGAACGCTTCTGGGCCTGGAGTGCCCAGGTGGGATGGTTTCGTCCCAGTCGGTGCCAAGGGCCAGCAAGAAATGCATCAGCAGTTGCAATCGCCGCCGCAGCAGCAGCAGCAGCAGCAGCAGGCTGTGTCGGACGGCAGCATGGCGCAGCGCCTGGCGTCAGGGGCGCACAGCGCTTGGGCTCGCGGCATAGAGGAGGTGCAGGCGCGACTGCACCAGCAGCAACAACAGCAGCAGCAGCAACAGCAGCCGCCGGGCGGTGTGAAAGCGCAGGCACAGGGGCAGCAGCAACATCCTCAACAACAGCACCACCATCAGCAGCTGCTGCCGCAGCCGCAGCAGCAGCAGCACGGCCAGGCAGCAACCGCCGGCCAGCGCCTGCAACCAGGCCTGTTCTGTGCAGGCGGGCGG
>NW_014013606.1:4074-50953 GCF_000611645.1 Monoraphidium neglectum
GGCCAGCGCCTGCAACCAGGCCTGTTCTGTGCAGGCGGGCGGCCGCCGATGACGATGCTGCCGAGCGGGATGGTGCAGTTGGCGGGCCAGGGCCACCAACAGCAGCTTCTGGGGCATTTGGCGCCGCAGCAGGCGCAGCAGGCCCATCAGCCGCACCAGCTCTCGCAGCAGCCCGTCGGAATCTCTGCTGGGTATGCGCAGGCGCCGCAGCCGCTTCCGGAGGTGCGCATTCCCTTAGGCGGCGCCGCACTGGCCGCAGCGATCCCCGTGGCCGCTGCCGGCCAGGCCGCGCCACAGCAGCAGCTCTACGTCGCTCCAGGTATGATGCCGACCCCGGGTGTCGTGTTGCCTGTGACGAACCCGGCGTTTGCGATGGGCGCTTGGGCAATGCAGATGCAGCAGGCGCATCTGCAGCACTTGACCCAGCAGCAGCAGCAGCAGCTGCTGCAGCAGCAGCCGCCAGCACCTCAGGCACAGCAGCCGCTGCCTCAGCAGCAGCAGCCGCTCGTGTATGTTTACGCGCCAGCCGCTCCCCCACCCGGCCCCAAGCCGCCGTCGGTCGCCACGCCTGCGCCCCCAAACGGCTTTCATTCGCAAGCGGCCGCCGCCGTTGCCGGCACGGTGCAGTCTCACAGCGTCGCAGCCGGGGCGGCGCTATGAGCCGAGAGCCGCCAGCGGTGCCACTGGGGCGGTGCAATCATTCGTGGCCAGACCTCGCCATTCGTTGCATTGTCACGGCTTTGTCGGAACAAAAAGGCCCCAGCGTACCCGCGCAGCGTCTCGCCGCTCCAATCTGGGTGCCGCAATTCCTGCGCGCTTGGGCAAGACCCCGAGGCGCGTCCTGCACACTGGGTAGGCCAGACGAGAGAGGCCAAGCGGCGTCGAGGGCATGCGCGGGCGTTTGCTTCCAATCGCGACACGAGTAGGCTCCGAGCGAGGGCTGCGGTCGCGCCGCTTGCTGGAACCCGGCGGGGCTGTTGGCGCGGGCAGGATACACTTCGCCATCCCGCGCCGTCTGGGCGGTTACGCAGTCTCTTGCCGACAGTCAGATAGGCAGGTCTTGCAACACTTGTATCATCCAGTAAGAGGCGCTGCACCTGTCCACCGCCACTCCGCTGCCCTCCACTGTCAGGGCGGCAAAACTTTGAGCGAATGGCCCCCTTTCTATTGCATTTTTTTGGTGTTGCGGCGGGATTACCCCGCATTTTGTGTTGGACTCTGGTTATGGGACTCTCTGTTGAGGTAGTGGTCGTTCACAAAGTCATGTCATGTAATGGCCAAAAGCCCATGGTGCGCCTTCAACCAACAAGTTAGGGTGATGCTGTTGCCATTCGGGCTGCAAGCAGTGGGAGGCCTGATACAACTTGTGCATGTGTAAAGAGTGAAAGGCGCTCACAGGCAAGCTTGATGTGGTCCAATGTTCCGACAGCGTTGCCATTTGCTCAAGCAGCTCTCAGAGGACAGTATGAACAATCCCAGCGTTGCAGCTCTTGCGGCTTGGTGGCAACAATTGGGGCCGCATGTGCATTAACATCTAAGGTGTTGCTTGCTTGCTTGCTTGCTTGCTTGCTTGCTTGCTTGCTTGCTTGCTTGCTTGCTTGCTTGCTTGCTTGCTTGCTTGCTTGCTTGCTTGCTTGCTTGCTGCTGCTGCTGCTGCTGCTGCTGCTGCTGCTGCTGCTGCTGCTGCTGCTGCTGCTGCTGCTGCCGCCATTGTGTTGACCAGTTGACCAACACTCAGTTGTTCACGTCACTGGGTGCTGCCACTACGGTGACAGGTGGGTTGTATCATGGCGCAACTGGTGCAGCTCTAATGTTGCACTAGCACATACGCCCATGCTTTCCAATTCCTCCACCGCAACCATGCTGCTGCGTGTGGGGCGCCTCCGCCTGCTACGCCACGAGGGTAGGCCGCATTGCAGCAACCGCCATACGCACGCTGCATGGAGGCTGCATGCCCATTGCCTTGGGCCCAGCGAAAAGCAGCCACTGCCGGACGTCAGATCGGTAGCACAGGTCCCCATTCCGCTGTGCAGGAGGGAGCCCAGCAGCGTCGAATGTCTTGCAGCAGTACTAGAATGGCGATCTGACGTTTTGCACCGCATTGAAAGCTTGGGTGATTCCTTCGAAGCTGCGGACGGCGGCCCCGGTCGTGAGCTGCTGGAGGTGCGCATCTGCGCGCACCGCGTGCGACAAAGGACACGGTGGTCCCTGGCCGTGGCTCAACCAGCATGCCGTTGATTCAATGTACATAGGCCGACGGTGCGCATTCAACACATTAATCATTGCCCTGATCCTGAACGGCCCACACCGCCACAGCGAGAGGTGACCTGGGTGCTGGATGATGCTGTGGCTGCTTACAGGGAGAGCCCCAGCGCCGCATGGCTCCCATGCAGCTGGCAGCATCTTGGCCAGGAACTGAGGGCCGCAGATGCGCGCCGGCGGCACGGCGGCGGCGGCGGCGGCGGCAGCGGCAGCAGCGACCGAGAGGGTTGGCAGGTGCAGCTGCGTGCTCCTGTTGCTGAGCTGCGGGAGCTGTGGAGGCGGCGCTTGGAGGTGGGCGAATCACCAGGCCGGAGCCGCCGGCTGCTTGGGCTCTGCTGCGCGGAGCAATCATTCCCGCAGAGCATGCGTGCGCGTGCATGGTCGCAATCACGCACTCATGCCTCACGCATGCGCATGCGCTTCCGCACGCATGCGAACTGCAGTGCGTAGCCACACACCCTCATCTACACCGACCAACCGCTCTTGCGCTCCCAGGACCGTGTCCCATTCCAGTACCTCATAAACGCCGCCCACTGGCGCGATTTTGTCCTGGCAGTCGGCCCCGGCGTGCTCGTGCCTCGGCCCGAAACAGAGCAGATGGTCGAAATGGCGGCCGCCGCCATCGCGGCGAACCCGTCCCTGGCGGCCGCGCCCTGGGCTGACCTGGGGACCGGCAGCGGGGCCTTAGCGATAGGATTAGGCACGCTGCTGTCGAAGCAGCAGCAGCTGCAGCAACAGCAGCAGCACCAGCACCAGCACCAGCAGGAGACAGAAGGGGCGGCGGCGGGCAGTTCCCCGGCAGTGTGGGCGGTCGACTTCAGCCCCTCCGCGGCCGCGTACGCGGCAGCCAACGCGGCTGCGTGCACACCGCCCGGCGCGGTGCGGGTTGTAGTGGGGTCGTGGTGGGAGCCGCTGGGCCACCTGCGGGGCCAGCTGGGGGGCGTGCTGACCAACCCGCCCTACATCCCCCGCGCCCAAATGGAGGGGCTGCAGCGCGAGGTTGGGCTGCATGAGCCGCACAGTGCGCTGGACGGCGGGCCCGGGCCGGGCCTGGACAGCATACAGGTGCGCAGGCAGCACGCAGGCCTGTTGACATCTCGCGCCCGCAGGCCGCGGTTGCCGCGCTGCGGTTGTGGGGCGAAGGTCTGGGGCGCCGCTTGGGCTGCTGCATGCAGCCGAGGGACCCGCTGCGGCGCCGCCTGCATGAGGAAAGCCGGCCTCAATGCCTTACCACCCCAGGTGATCTGCGCCGGCGCTGGTGAGATGCTGATGGATGGCGGCTACATCGCACTTGAGGTGCGCCGTCTCCACCGCATGAGGCACAGCCCCGGTGCATCTGCGAGTGCGACCCCGTCCGCTGGGGGTTGCTTGCGCCGGGCGCCCTTTGTTGCCTCTGACGCATGTTGCTTGATACGTGCTCAAGGACTGTGTGCTCACGGGCTGCGTTCTCAATCCCCTGCTGGCTGCGCCACGCAGACCGCCGGGGACGATCAGGCCGCTCGGGTCAAGTCGCTGTTGGAGAGCTCTGGGGACTTCGAGGGTGCGGGTGTGGTGGCAGACTGCTACGGCGTGGGGCGCTTCGTGGAGGCGCGCAGGCGGCGGCGGTAACAACTCGCAAAAGATATGCGACGGCCGCGCTGCGTTGTGCGTCCAAATCGCAAGGGGGGAAGCACTTGCTGACTGTGCCACAGTGAAATGACCTGATGGGTCCAGGCATGTGGTGCTGTTGCATCAAGCAAGCGCGTCTTCCCATGATACTTCGGCAGACACATGTTCAACAACGGGCTCGCTGGAACCAAGATTTGATCAGGAACCGGTGTGCGACCCAGCCTTGATCAGCTAGCAACCCCTAGCTGGGCTGATGACTAAACGCTGCAAGGACCAACCACGAAAGTCCAGAGCAGGGTCAGCTGGGCCAAAGTCACCAAAGTTTGTCATTTTACCTTGACGCGCCGTCAATACTCTATGCTTTAGAACGTCGGACAGTGACACTGCGTGTACGCGGTGCGTGATCTCCGAATTCAAAGTCTGCGCCATCGCGCTGGGCCTGGGCCCCATGGAGGACTTGAACTATTCTTTTCAAAAGTTTTAGGTGAGCACGCCCCTCCCGTGCCTCGCAGGGCCAGCGGGAAGTGTTCACACATTGCGCGCCGCCGCAGGCCTATGGCCTGTGCCTGTGTGTCGCGGGGAGCCACTCAGGCGCTGGCAGGATCGGTGGGGTGGGCATGTGCGTAGATCGTACCTGCGACTGGGCAACAATCCACGCAGCAAGCGTGACGCTCCGCCCTTAGGTCGGGCTAAAGCACTGGCCGCACCCCTTCGACATGCCTCGCAGGACAGGCCACCCCGGCAGAGGCTGAGCGCTCCATTGGCATCGTGCTAGGCCGTCAAGTAGGCTTGCAGCGCTTCAGATGCGAGCGGCGCAGGGACAGTTCACTGTTACATAGCAGCAGCAGCGGGCTGCAGCAGCAGCCGGCTGCAGCCACAGCAGCAGCTGCAGCAGCCTCCGTGATCTGCGCCCACGTCTGTGGCCTCCCCGACCAGCAGTCGCGCTCAAGCCGATGCGGCCCCGTTCCCCTGCACTCGTCCGCATCCTTCCTGCAGGCGCGTGCGCTTGCCGCATGCCAGCATGATGGCTTGCTGCTCGGCCACCAAGCGGCATGCGAGCCATGCGCCCGCGTTGCTGCTCGGTATCCTCGTGGGCGCCTCCGTTGTGTTGTTCGTGGATGATGGGCGGATGGCAACAGCGACGCGCGAGCATGTGCTGCCACGGTTCGCCATCAGCCCCAGCCGTGGGGCACCTACAACTGGGCCCAGTGACAACGACACAAGCGTTGTCACGCCACCCAACAGCAGCACCTGCAACTGCGTCTGCAGCACTGGCGCGGGTAGCAACGCCACCAACACCAGCAGCAGCAGCAGCAGCAGCAGCAGCAGCAGCAGCAGCAGCAGCAGCAGCAGCAACAGCAGCAGCCCCTCCCCTCAAGGAGGTTTAGGCCAGCCGCCGCCCCAGCGCGAGGCCCTGTGTCGCCAGCCCCAGCGCACCTGCACGTTTGCGCACGCCAGCCAGCAGCTGCTGTGCAATGGCACCTACCCGCAGATGATCACTTGGGCTGACCAGGCCAAGACCAGCGCGGTCGGGCAGGTGTTCAAGCTGGCGCCAGGCTGCGTTGACGGGTCGGGTGCATGCCTCTTTGACGCTGACCCTGCTCCAGCCAGGCAGATCATCTTTATGGGCGACTCGCAGGCGCTCAAATGGTCCCTTGCCATGTTTTACTGGCTGAGCAAGCTGCCGAACGTCACATGCAACTTCACGGGATGGGAGGTGCACCAAAAGGGCGGGTATTACAATGTATCTGAAACGGTTTTCGGCAAGCAGGACTGCGGCGCCTGCGACAGCTGGCGGGCCGTGTGCCAGGGGCCGCGCAGGCGCGTGGAGTTGGAGTTCTTGCGAATGGAGTTTCTGATTGATTCCGAGCTCACCACACCTATGCGCATCCATTGGGACCACAACTGTGCCAAAGACCGCTCACCTCCATGCAAGTATTATTGGAACACCCAGCTCTTCCTGTTCGACCTCTACTTGAAGGCGCGACAGCCTCCACCCGACCATATCCATATCATGCAAAGCATGCACGATTGCGCGCGCCGCTCGCCGTCCGACTTCCGCCGCGACATGGCGTGGTTTGTGGACCTCTTGAACACCACGCTTGCGCCCAGCACCAACGTCTATTTCTGGGAGGCGCCGTCCCCGCAGAGCGCGCGGCAGCCCGCCGAGTACCGGGACGTGACATCCCAGGCGTGCATGCAGTGGATGAACGCAGCCGTGAAGGAGGCGATCAAGCCGTTTGTCGAGCGGACGGCGGCGGCGCCAAACGCGTCGACGCGCGGCCACGCGGGTTTCTATGGGGCCTTTGATTCGTACACGCCTACGGCCTCGCGCCTTGACCTGAACGTGGACGGCGTGCACATGCGGCCAGACTGGTATGACACGCTGGCGAGCGCGGTCATTGCTGGCACGTGCGGCTGACTTGTGGAGATTTCTGACTTATGGAGAATTGTATGGCTTGTCAAGGGGCTGTAAATCACGAACATGGCTCGGATCCAGGTGCATGCACGCAGACGGTGAAGCGCACAATGGGGGAATGCACTTGTGCAGCCGCGCATGCGGCAGCGGCGGCTAAAGAGTGCATGCCTCTGACCAGCGGCAATGCCCCTCTTATCTGAAGTCCAGCAGGGCCCCCTGTCTTGTCCAGCAAAACACTGAGCAGCATATATGTCTGCCTGATATGAAATGCACCTGAGCATATCAGCGGCCGGGCTCAACCGTAGCTCAAGCTGGTCGTGCCACCGCATGCACTTCCAGCACGACCACCTGCAGTCGCAGTACAGGCCCCAGGTGCCTGGTCGCCAAGAGTGCGGGCGGCGCAACGAGCAGGAAGGGGGCCACTTGTGTGCTTTCGTAATTTGTGCTTATACCGGATACATGAAGGGAGGCGCACCATACGACCTTTCCTGTAGACTCTATCGAAACATTTCAAGTGATCTGGGGGAGCGACTTGTGGTGCATCGCACACCATCATGCCGATAGATTACAAACGACATGATGCAGTCTTTCCGCGACGATCTCAGGTTTGACCACATTAGCTAGACTCGCAGCAGGGAGCAAAGGAGACATCTCGCTGCGGGAAAAATGCCGCAGCCAAATGACGGTAATCATCAGGTATGATCTGCACTGGCTGGCAGCTCGGCGACATGGTGCCGCCCCGTGACGTTGCTGATGGAGTGGCACTGCTCTGTGCTGTGTGCTCGTCTCCACCTGCCCAGGCACCGGGCAGCCTGAAGCAGCAGCTATACCCAGCGCCAAAGGGACCTGCAAATTCCGGCACCGGCGCCACAGCGGCAGCTGGCCTTGCAGCCCCTCCCAGTACGAAACGACAGGCAGGCGTCTTAACGCCTGCCAAGCCATTGGTGGGTTGCCGCGATGGCGCGCTCTTGAATGCAGTCAGGGTCCACCTGAACGCAAGTGGCGCCTTAATGCTGAACCGCTGCCGCACATGCAGGCGTCGCCGGCGCGCCACTTGCCGCCCCTGGACGGAGGCGCTGCGCTGTCGCGGCCAAGCGGCCAGCAGGTGGGCGAGGAGAGGATAAAATTACTAATGATATATGAGCAGCGCCATCAACATACTACTTTGCAATGTAAGTATTACAATGGGTACCTACACACTGCCCCGCCCACACGCGAAGCAGGAGCACCTGTCCGGCCCCAACGCGCTTTCGCCGCGGCCGCAGCTTGCGCCGCTGCGGGGCGCCAGGCCGCCGCCCCTGGGGCCGCCGCCGCAGCGGCTGCGTGGCGGCGCGCCGGGCGTGACTGTGGGTGATGGCGTAACGGCAGCAGCAGCAGGTGCTGTCGCTGGCCGTCCGGGCGCGTTGGCGGTTGACGTGTCAGCACAACCGTTTGATGGGGCACACATGATCGGCGGTCCAGGTGCGGGACTGAGCATGGGGGCTCTTTTTGGCCCGCAGATGGGCGACCAGGTGTGCAGCCACCACTGCGAGCCCCTGGTACAAAGCAGGTGCCATATGCATCAATGCATCTATCTTGCAGCAACACGACTGCCTCATTCCCGTCATTACGCAGGATACGGGCAGTCACCCAGGTCCACAGTGGCGCGTGCATCGTTAGTGCTGCCGAGCAGCCCCATGGCGCCGCCATCACCGATCCCCAGCCCTGCCCGGACCTCCATATTTGCAGCCGGCGGCCGCGGCAGCCCCATGCAGGCGGCACGCAGCACCTCGCCGCAGCCTGTAGGGGGCCTGGCGCAAACGACCGCGCCTCAAGCGGCCTCAGAAGAGCGGCCGCCGGGGCGGGCGGCCTCGCCGCCACGAGCTGCAACGCCGGCGCGTGGCAAGCGCGTAGCGCAAGACGGCAGCACCGCAGGCGACGGCGGGCCGCAGCAGCCGCGGCAGCAGCGCGACACGGAGTATGAATACATGAAGTGAGCAAAGCCCCTGCATCGGCAGCGTGCAGCGGCCCGCTGATTGCAGTGCCAGCCCAGTTTTCAATGGAGCTGCCGACTCGGCCTCTGCTGCATTGCCCCAGCCTGGGACATCACGTGTGTTTTGGTTGTACGTTGCCCCAACCCTCAAATGACCCTAACCCCTGACACCCAACAGGCTCCTCCACACACTGCGGCATTATCCAGCCACGGAGGACTTTGTTTACCTCCGCCCCGCGGCCCCACGCGCCCCCGGCGGCTGGAACCCGTACGCGCTCGACGTGGTACCCTTCGCGGCGCTGCGGGCCGACCCCGCGGCTGCTGCGGACTACTATACGCTCTCTGTGAGGGGCCTAACGCGCTACGTGGACGGGGCCAACGCCGAATTCACCAGTGAGCGGGAGCGCGGGCAGCGCGGGCCAGGCGGTGGCGTGGCGCGCGCAAGGAGGCGGGCTTCAGGGCGTGTGAGCGGTTGGCCTGCTCAACAGCTCTTACGCTTGCGTGAGCCGCGGTCGGCGCGCCGCCGCCAAAAAGGCAAGACAGCTGTGTTGTCTTTTATGGTTTCATGCGCACACGATTCGCACAACCCCCTGATGTCCGACATGACCAGCCATGGACCAATGGGAGCGCGAGGTGCAGCTGTACATCGGCCTCAGGCAGCTGCCTGTCTTCCGCCAGCACCGGCTGTCCAAGGCGCTCTCAGGCTGGCGCCGCGCCGTCGGCGGCGCCAAGGCAGCCAAGGCGCGCGCGGCGCTCGCCGGCGGGGCCGCACTCGGCGGCGCGCATGGCGGCGGTGGCGGGGGCGGCGGCGGTGGGAGCGCCGGGCTGTTCGCCCTTAGCCCTGCGTTCCAGGAGCCGCTGCGGCGTGTGTGGGGCCTATGCTGCGACGTGGCAGCGCTGAGGCTGCACGCCCTCAAGGCTGGGCAGGTGCGCCCCCGCCGTCCGCTGGGTGCCTGCCCCACCTGCCTGGACGCTGCCTGTCCGTGCTGGTGGCAGCGCCACAAAACGGCCGCACGCATCACGGGCTTTGGTTAACGCGTTTGGCATTGATCCTGATCAATTACTTTTGCCGATTGCAGGTCTATACCCTGCCAGATTTCGTCGAGGCCCACACGGACCAAGCCGCGGCCTGCGCGCGCCGCCTCTCCGCCTTCCGCGCCGACGCGCTCGACATCGCGCGCGGCGCCTGCGCCGCGTCGCTGGAGGCCCTCGAGCTGCAGCTGCGGTCGTTTGCGATCAAGCAGATCGGGTCGGCGGCGTCTGGGGACCCATTGGCACAGGCGATCGGGCTCGGCGCCCCGCAGGGCGCGGCCGGCGGGCGGGCGTCCGGCGGCCTGGCCAGCATGGGGGAGAAGGACGTGCGGCTCGTGCTGGGCGGCCTGGGCGCGTCGAGTGGGCGGCGCGCGGCGGCGGCCCTGGCGGCGCTGGCCGGCGGGCGCGGGGGCGGGCGCAGCGGGGGCGGCGGTGGGGCGGACCGGTCGCAGCAGGTGGGCGGACATCCTTGAAGCTGGGCTCAGCATGCCTGATCAGGTATCTCGTGTATTGCACTCTTGTATAAACTGTGAAGTCATGTGAACAGCATCGATGGCGCTATCTTCCATGGCGTCAACATTCCGCAAATCTCCATACTCCACGTGTGCTTCACAGGAGTTTGCCTACACGATGGCGGCATCGCGCCGCGCCGAGCAGCGGCGCCTACTGTCCTTCGTCCGGCTGGTCGACACGATGATGTCAGACACGCTGCACAGCTGCCTCACAGCTTCCGTGTCGGAGGTGCTGCAGGCGACCCGGCCGCCAGCGCCGGGGCAGCTGCTGCAGCTGCAGCTCCTGCAGGGCGACCGCGCCCAAGGCGGCTCTGCGGCCGCGACGCCAAAGGCGGGGCTCGCGGCGCAGCGGTCGCTGCACCAGGGGCCCAGTGGGAAGCAGGCGGCGGTAGCGGCGGCGGCGACGCCGGGGTGGGCGCCGCTGTTTGCGGTGGAGGTGGTCATGGAGGGGGATGGCGAGGGGCTGGCGTTTGTGCCAGACCCCGTCGCATTCAAGGTGAGGTGGGGGCGGGCCTCTTGCCATGGTGACCCTGGCCAGGTCGCATGCAGCTGTTTGCAGGAAGCGAAACCTGCTGAGCTGGCTGGGTCGCCAAAGATTCCGAAAGCGCCACTGGCCTGCGCGCTGCCCGCTTGTCGAGAGCAGTGGCAAACGCCCCCATGTGCTACGTGGCGCAGCGGCGCAACACCACTACACGCCTGCCGCTGCGCGACCGCAGGCGCGCGCCGCTGAGGTGCTCGCTGGCTTCAAGGAGTGCGCCACAAGCATCGAGCGCCTGTACTCTGAGGTAGCAAGGGAGCATTATCACTTGCCCCTGCCTGTATGAGGCTTGCATTTCTGTGCTGTCTGTGCACCCAACATTGTTGGTGCACAGCATCCCGCACCTGGGCTCCCTCTTTTGTCTATGCCGATCTCGCAAGCTCTCATAAGCAGCGCGATTTCCGCGCGCCGCTCCTGCAGGCGTCCCTGGTGCGCGGCGTGGTGGGCGCCAACGACGCCGACCTGGACGGGGAGCCGACCCCCCTGGCGGAGCTGGTGGCCTGCCAAGACTACGAGCAGCTGGTGGGAAGCTGGTTTGGTCTGTGTGACGAGTGCCAGGGTTGAGGGGCTGCGGGCGGGGCAGCAGGCCTGGACGCGTCAGCCTTCATGGACATTTATTAAAATAAATTTGAAAGAGGGAACGGTTCTGACGACCCTCGTCCCGCCACACGCATGTGGAATGACTCGTGCTGACGTCACAGGTGGAGGATGTTGCCGACTCGCTTGAGACCACCTTTGAGCGTGCGCTGCAGCACCTGTCCGGCTACCTGCCATTCCGGGACATGGTGCTGGCAGACAGGTGCGTCCCAGGCTCTAAATCTGCACGATTTCAAATTGACAGCACGGCAGCTGTGTTTTACATTGAGGACAGCTGGGAAAAATGGATTTGCATAGGGGAGAGGCTGGGGGGGCTGGACGCAGAGGGCTGGCTGGTGGGAGGTGTGGAGCTGAGAATCGCGCACGCAATTTGCCCCCCCAGGTCCCTGGACGTGGCCGGCCTCAGGGCCGCCTTCCTGCAGCACAGCGCCTCTGCGACGCTGGCGGCCGCCGAGGACGGCGCCCCGCAGGACGCTAGCAGCGCGTCCGCGCCGGCCGCCGCGCTGCCGGCGGAGCCCTCGCTCACAGCGCCGGCCGCTCAAGCCGCGGCTGGGCGCGAGGCGGCGGCGGGGGTTGCAAAGGACGGCGCTCCGGTCACGCTCGAGTCGTTCAGGCGCCTCCTGGTGATGCTGGCCAAGCAGAAAAACGAGATGGAGGCGCTCGCCGCCCACTGCGACGTCGGCTCCGTGCGCGTCGACGCCGGGCGCCTCAAGGCCGCGCTGCTGCCGTGGCCGGAGCTTCGGGCGGAGGAGCTGCGGCGCATGCTGCCGCGGTTGGCGGGTGGTGAGCGGCGGCTAGGGCTGTGCAGCAATGTTTGTCTCCAGCCGGCTTCTGCACTTCCTGTCAGGTGTCAAGCACGGTGGTACACCCAAACTTCGCAAAACATCCCACGATTTTCTGCCCTTCATCAGCTCCTGCTTACGTGCACATAACACGCCAACAATGATATCCACCCAACACATGCCAAATTGGTTCGACCCCAGAACTGCTCCATGCGTTCCTGGACCACGTCCACGGCGCGTCCAGCCGCATGAGCGCTGCCTGCGGCGGCGTGGAGGACTATGCGGCCAAGCTGAGCTTCCTGGGACGCCTGGTGGCGCAGGTGAGCGTCAACGTTTTAGGGAGTTGCGAAAATGTGGGGAGCCGATGCCACCACTACTGCCGCTGTTACCGCCACTGCGGCTGACGCCCGCTGCCAAGTCTTAGAGGTGCGGCCGCCCGCCGGGCCTGCACAGTGCAAAACTTCAAAACGCAAGACGCCGACCAGATCGAGTCGATTCCACTCTGTGAAATCTCTTGCTGTTGTCGTGCACTGTGTTGCAGGACAAGGCGCTCGAGGCTGCGGGTGCAGAAGTGCACGCTATCTACTCACTGTTGGACGAGCACACTCTCACGGCGCCAGCCGAGGACAGGTGCGCTTTGCGCATGCCCAGTCGCAGTAATTTTCGAAGCGACCCCTCAGCTTCCGAGAAGCGCAAACGGGGCGATTTCAGCCCACTGCCAGCTTGCTGCAGACGCCTGCACGTGGCAGATGCGCTTGTCTGTTTGCGTCAAATGACTGGCAGATCGGCCACGACGCACGCTGCCCGTTTTGCGGCCGCCTTGCAGGGCGGCGTATGCGAGCCTTGAGGGCGCCCAGGCGTCGCTCAAGGCGCTGGCAGAGGAGGTGGAGGGCGGCCGCGACGCCGCTGTGGCGCAGTACAGTGCGGAGCTCGATGCAGGTGGGGCGTGGGGACGGCCCCTGTTGCCTTGAGCATGCAGGCACGCACCTGGCAGCTGACAACGCCTTATGTGCAGCCAGGAATCAGCTGCTCAAAATCAAACCAGGATGCCGTTGCTTGACTCATTTGAAAGGTTGGCCAAAAACCGTGACACAGTTGAGTGGCGCCTCTTGACACTGTCAAAAGCAACGCTCGCGGGCGTGTCCCTCCCGTCCAGGGATGGAGGCCGCGGCCCAGGAGGTGGCGATGCTGCGCGATGCGTGCCACGCAGAGATGCTGCTCTCACCGGATACGCCGCCAGCGGCCGCGCTGGACGAGCTGGCGGCGCTGGACACCGGCCTGGGGCGGGCCAAGGCCGAGGTGAGTGGCTGCGTGTCCCATTTGTGCGCGGCCGCCACCTCATGTGCGCCGCTCGCATCCCCCCCCATGTTGCGGAACGTGTCATCTGAAGAAGTAGCCCTCTCATTCGCACCAGACCTGCATCGTTTGTGCTCCCGCTAGCCATCCGTGTGGCCGCAGTCGCGGCGAGCCGCGCCGCCCTGCCAGTGTGCCTACGCTACCGCCCCGCCAGCGCCCCGGGCATCCCTGTTTGGCTGACCCCTTCTCACACAAAACGCGATGTTGTCCGCCAGGTCTCACGCATCAACTCATACCAAGCCATGTTCAAGCTGCCCCAGGGCGGCGTGGAGGACCTGGCTGCGACCGCCAAAGAAGTGGCGCTCAAGACGGCGCTCTGGAACGGCAGGGAGGGTGGGTTGCGGCGCGCGCAGAGGGGGAGCCCCCCACTGCCAAAGCAATCCCTAGCTTGGGGGCTGATGCGCGTTCTCCTTCAGAGAGCCTTTGAGGAACTCGCAGCAACGCGTTGACTGGGCGCTTGCCGTGACGCACGCGCGCGTGCTCACCAATGCAGAGTTTGCGTCGCTGTCGTCAGAGTGGCGGGGGCGGAGGTTTGAGGAGCTCGACGTCCCGGTGATGGAGGAGGCCATGGCCAGGTCGGCTGCCGGGCGCGTGTCGCTGGGACTATGCTGCCGAACCGGTCCTGCAAATGCTGCACGCAGACTGCTGACGTGGTGCACAGTGCCAGCAGCTTGATCGGTTGTTCGCAGTCACCCAGCATGCCAAGCTCCACTTTGCTGAGCGGATTCCTGGCCCCCCCTGCAGGTTCCACAAGTCTGTGGCCAAAATGGAGCGCAGCCTGCCGCCCAACAAGCTGGTGCCCGCCCTCAGGGCGGATGTGGATGAGTTCAGGTGCGCGTGGGAATGCGGCTCATTTGTACCCCGCCTGCCCACTGACAATGGAAGGGCCCCTGGCCCCACTCGCGCCGCTTGGCTGATGCACCTCCCCGGTCGCTCACTGTTTGCGAACATGGGCGCTGCCCCGGCCCCACGCCAGCCATATGCAAAGTGCCTCTTGAGATCGTTTGCGATCGTGAAGCAGGCTCTCCCTGCATGCCCTTGTTGCGCATCACGCGCGCTTGCTTCAAACCGCCCCTTCGTGCTCGCAGGTCCCTGCTGCCTGTCATCTCTGCACTGCGCAACCCGGCACTGAAAGAGCGCCATTGGGCAGCCGCGGTGGCGGCGGTCGAGGCTGCAGGCGGGGTCCGGCTGGAGATGACGCCCGGCGACGAGGCCTTCACCCTCCAGGTGAGAGGGGATGTTGGGTCAGGCCAGGCACTCCTGCCCCCTGCTGCAGGCTGGCCGGCCTGTGCAAGTGTGTTCAATCATGCAGTGTTGCTTGCAAACCCTGCGGCCTTTGGCGTCGCATCGAGTGTGCGTCTGCAACTGTAGACTGTCCAACTGATGCAATCGTGCCAGGTGCTGATCGACTCTCGGGTGCTGGAGGCAAAGGAGGCCGTCGTCGCCATCAGCACAGAGGCGTCGCAGGTGGGGCCACACTGCAGACGCGGCCGTCCCCACGCAGCCACCCCAGCTGCACTGTCCACGCGCATGGGCTCCAATCGCTTGAGTCTGATTCAGACTCGCGCCTGTTGAGTGTAAACTGTCAGCCCTGGTCTTCCAAACTCGTGCAAAATCTACTTGTAAACCCATCAATGCGGCTTGTGACCTGCAGGAGTCGGCGCTTGAGGAGATGCTGGCCAAGGTCGTGGCGCGCTGGGGCGGCATCGAGTTTGTGGTGGTGCCCTACAAAGAGTCCAAGGACGTCTTCATACTGGGGGCCATAGACGACATACAGGTACGTGGTTGTTTTCTTGCAGAGTGGTGTGTGTGCTTGCGTGTGTGTATGTGTGCGCATGTGTGTGTGTGTATGTCTGTGGATGGCTCCAAGGGATGGGCCATCATACGCGCACGCACATGTGCGCGCACGTGCAATCTTGTGTGGCGGGATCTTGTGTGGGTGCAACTGCCTGCAAGCTTTGATTCTGTGTGCTCACGGTTTGCTTAGGCCTTGTCACCCAGGTGTGGCTGTCGAAGGAAGGGTCCTCTGCGCTCCCATGATCTGTGCGGCCCCCTCTGCTAATCAACTGAGTTGTGGGGAACCCCGAAACCCAAATAGGCCGCGTTGGAGGACAGTCTGGTGGCGATGTCCACCATCCTGGCCAGCCGCTACGTTGGGGGCATACGGTCTGAGGTGGAACGCGTGGAACGGCAGCTCTCCACCTTCTCAGACACCCTCGACCAGTGGGTGCAGGTGCGTGGGCAGCACAAGCCTGCGCCTTGGCACGCAAAGCAAGCCTCGAGCTAGACCCGTTTGGGCCCTGCTGACATGCCCAATAGTCTCAACCTCGCATAGAAGAATAACCCGTCAACTCCTGCCATCTGACGACATGCAAACAGGTCCAGAAGAGCTGGATGTACCTGGAGCCCATCTTCAGCGCCCCCGATATACAGAAGCAGCTGCCTGCCGAGTCAAAGGCGTTTGACCTCGTCCACCGGCAGCTCAAGGACGTCATGCGCCGCACCAAGGACCGCCCCAACGCGTTGCAGACCGCTGGCAACCCCAGTGAGCCGCCCGCAACGCCCGGCAGGGCAACAAGCGTGCGTGTCAGCGCAGCTGCTCTGTCCTGCCCCCGATTCACACAGCGTTGGTCACACAGCATTGGACAAGCGGCATGCACAAATCTGTTGGATCAGTGATGCTGGGTCAGTGATGCTGGGTCAGTGATGCCGCATACAAGAAATTTGTGCCAGGGGGTTGCGTCACCTCCATTCGTCTTGCGAGTGTGCATCCCCTTCTGTTGGTGTCCCTCAGGCCTCCTGGAGTCCCTTCAGAAGAGCTTTGAGACGCTGGAGGCCATCAGCAAGAGCCTCGAGGAATACCTGGAGACAAAGAGAGTCGCGTTCCCCAGGTGAGCTTTGACGGCCCTTCAAGCGAGGTGGATAACAGGGATCAGTGGCAATCACAAGCCCCAAGTTGCAAACCCTCAATGTACTGGCCGGGTCGGATGAGCCCTGCCTGATCCCTTGTGCTATCCAGTGTGCTGGCTGTGTTTGCTTGCTTTGAGGGCAGCCTTACAACATAAAATGCAACGTGCCGTCATTGTCGCTGCCACCGGCCTCCAGGTTTTACTTCCTGTCAAACGACGAGCTCCTGGAGATCTTGGCCCAGGCCAAGAACGTGCAGGTGGGCGTGGCTGCGCGCCCAAGCGTCCCTGCAACGGCCATGCGCCCGTCTCCAGCAGCAGCGCACCACTATGCATGCATCCGCTGCCTCGCCTTGAGTGTCGCCAAACGTCCGCATACCTGCAAATTGGCGAGGCATGTGTATGTGAGCAGCCAGCACGTGTGCATGGGCTCGCTCAGGCATGGCGCCCTTCCTTCTGCAGGCCGTCCAGCCGCACATTGGCAAGTGCTTCGACGGCATCCGGCGGCTCGAGTTTGGAGAGGACCCCAAGAGCACCGACATATTTGCTATTCTCAGTGGTGCGTGGGCGCACATACGTTGTTTGAGAATCAGATTGAAAGGGTGTCCTGTGAGGGGTTGGTCAGTACGTCAGGTTGTCAATCACTTGGCAGATGGATGCATGGTGTGTGCGGCCGGCGAGCAAGCTTACTGATCAATCGACATGCAGCAAGCCCATAGAGCTTAGAAGAGCCACTAACCAAACACTGCTTGCACGTCTCCCGCCTTCCCTCGCCCGCGCGCAGGCGAGGGCGAGCGCGTCAGCCTGGGCAAGAGCGCCGTCAAGGCGCGCGGCAACGTGGAGAATTGGCTGGGCCAGGTGGAGTCCGCCATGGTCGCCTCCCTGCGGCGCCTGGCAAAGGCGGCGGTGGCGTCGTATCCGGAGGCCGCGCGCGCGGAATGGGTGCAGGCGCCGCAGTGCCCGTCGCAGCTGGTCATTGCAATTAGCCAGGTGGGCAGTGTGACCACGGCAATCGCCAGGCTTGCTCTGCAGATACTATCACCTCTCTCGTGCTCACCCGCTTTGACACCCGCATCTGCACAGTCGTTGTCGTTCAAGAGCAGCGGAGGGCCAAATGCACTGACATCAAGCTGTACCCTGCGTGAGCTGCGCACCCTACACCCCACCTGCCACGAGCGTGCAGGCATATTGGTGCGCTGCTGTGGAGGAGCAGCTGGACGGGGACGCCGCCGCCCAGGGCCTGGCAGAGTTCTACCAGGTGAGGGCCTGAAATGAGTGGTCAGCACACTTAGCCAGGCGAGCCATTCGACACATAACCTCGCCAATCTGCAGCCTCAGAGCCTGCTCTCCTGCCCATCCTTAAGCATAGCGCAAGCACTCCATTGCTTTTCGCACGCCGTACTCAACACCTAGACAACCAGACCCCTCAACACCCAAACATCCCCGAATGCATGCGCATGCAGGTCAATGTGCAGCAGCTGGGCGAGCTGACGCGGCTGGTTAGGGGGGACCTGTCTAGCCTGGCACGCAGGAGCCTGGCTGCTCTCATCACAATAGACGTCCACGCACGTGGTGAGCAGAATCACTAAGCTTCTCTTGACTGACTGCCCGGCAGATGGTTGAGAACCAGGTTCTGCCGCGCATGGCAACGGCCAACTGCCTCTCCACCCCGCATGTCTGACGTTGATGTTCCTCCCAGCACCCCATCTAGTCACGCCTGATCAGCAAGGATGAACATGCCCCGTGTGCCGCCATTTCCGCGTCCCAGACATTGTGGGTCAGCTGCAGGCCAAGGGCGCGTCCAGTACCTCTGATTTTGAGTGGCAGATGCAGCTGAGGTACTACTGGGAGGGTGACGACCTGGTGGTGCGGCAGGTGAGGAGGCGGCAGCCAAAACATCAACCTGCACCTTGAGACCCCCAGGCTAAGGGGTCAACTTGCCCATGCTCAGTTACAAATCGTCCCGCTGCTGTGCAAAAAGGCGGTCTCACTCCACGCTATTGATCAGGCAGCCGAAAGCATTGGTCAAACCTGGTCGATTCCTGCAGGTCAACGCCTCGTTTGCCTACGCCTACGAGTACCTGGGGGCCCAGCCGCGCCTGGTGGTGACGCCCATGACGGACCGCTGCTACCTCACCCTCACGGGGGCGCTGCACCTGAAGCTAGGCGGCGCGCCGGCCGGCCCAGCGGGTGCGCGGGTCTGACAATCCACCAAACATGGTGGCATGCCGCACGTCCGGCAGCTCCGCTGCTGCTGACCATCTTGTGCACCGGTCAACTTTGATGCAACTCACATTTGCCGACGTTGCCTGATGTCAGCTGCACAGCATCGCTTTGGGTGCAGCAAGGCGCAGCCCCCTCGCCCCACCTCCTGCGCCTGGCGCCCAGGCACCGGCAAGACCGAGACCACGAAGGACCTTGGAAAGGCACTGGGTGTGAACTGTGTGGTGTTCAACTGCGGCGAGAACCTGGACTACAAGTTCATGGTGGGAAGACAGCCGGGCCCCGGTGGTCGGCTTGAGAGAATTTGAGTGGCGTCTAGCACCTGAGTTTGCAACCCCTGCCGATTTGCAGATCTTGCAGGAGGCCTCACTCGGCCTTTGGTGGGGTCTGGCTTTTGTCCTCTCAGCACTGAACACACGTACTGGTGGCTTTGTTGACGGCGGCCGCAGGGGAAGTTTTTCGCTGGCCTGGCGCAGTGCGGCGCTTGGGCGTGCTTCGATGAATTCAACCGCATCAACATTGAGGTGCGTGAATCAAGGGAAGCGACATTGTTATGCGAACGCAGGGCGCGGCGGCAGCCCATGACCCCCTCTGTGGAGAACCCTCGGTATCTCCAGTCACCACTATCTCTGGCTTTGGCGGCTGCTGTTGGCAGGCACTGTTTTTCCCCTTTCGTTGCAATCCTTCCAGAGCCCAGTCAGTGCGTATCAGGTCGTCCCGCGACCCAGGCGCACCCACGGTGTGTGCACCATGACCGACAGGTGCTGTCGGTCGTGGCGCAGCAGCTGCTGACCATCCAGAACGCCCTCAAGGCCGGCCTCGACAAGTTCTGGTTTGAGGGCCGCCCCATCCGCCTGGTTCCCACGTGCGGTGTGTTCATCACCATGAACCCCGGCTATGCGGGGCGCACCGAGCTGCCGGACAACCTCAAGGTGAGTCAGCTCGGATGCAGGCGGCGCAGCTGACTGATCCGTTGGGATGGCGCGGTCTGCGCGGCTTCAGGAGGGCGCGCCGGCGGGCGCAAGGGCCAACCAGGTGTGGCGGCCGAGCGAGGGCCTGGGCACTGCAGGTCAAGGGAAGGGCTGGCTGCTGCATTCAGCACTCCCAAGTGCTGGCCGCCGGTGACATCGACCGCACGAACGTCCCTGGCCACGCTTTCCCCACGGCAGGCGCTGTTCCGGCCCATGGCGATGATGATCCCAGATTACGCCCTGGTGGCTGAGGTGAGGGGTTGGCGGCCCATGGCTAGTCAAAGCCCCACCACAGCCCGCAGTCATGACCTGCACCCTAAATCGGACGGCCCAACCCTGTGCTTTGACGCTTGCATGATCGTGGGCCAGCCCGGCAAACGAGCAGCGCTGCATGTGGCTACCGCCAACGTGTTTTATTGCTGATGTGGCTGCAGGTGATGCTGTTCAGCGAGGGTTTCGAGGACAGCCGCGCCCTGAGCCGCAAGATGGTCAAGCTCTACAAGCTAGCCAGCGAGCAGCTCAGCCAGCAGGTGGGGCAGGGGAGGTTCGATCATGGGGGCAACCGCAATGGGGGAGGCTGCAAGCATGTCAGGCGCCGTAACAGTTGCACACAGGATTGTGTTTGCAAGCAAAGCTTCCCGTTCTCACATTTCCCACCGAGGGGAAACCCACTCGTCCGTGCCCACATGTAGTGGGGGACAGTGATACGTCCTAGGACGACGCCCCAAGATTGCACACCTATGAAACGCTCGTCCCACTATGAACCTTGGATTCACCCGATCTTGTCGCCATTAGGATCACTATGACTTTGGCATGCGCGCCGTCAAGAGCGTGCTCGTGATGGCGGGGGCGCTCAAGAGGGCCAACCCGCAGCTGCCAGAGGACGTGGTGCTCATCAGGTGGAGACGGCGCCATCTGCACTCAAGGCACCTGCTTGATGGACCAACAATAATGGACCCTGTATATGGTTGCCTGTGCTGCCTAGTGCAGTGTCGCCTGTGCATTCACTCTGACCACCTGCTCAGTGCAAGCAGACCGCCCTGTACAACACGCACCGCCTGACGCCTCCTTGTTGGGCCCAAAAACATCCAGGGCCATGCGAGACTCCAACCTGCCAAAGTTTCTGGCTCATGATGTCAAGCTGTTCTGCAACATCATCGGGGACCTGTTCCCGGGGCTGGAAGTGCCCGACCAGGTGCGTGAGTGCATGTATCAACATACACATGATCTTGCTCAGACAAAGATTGGGCGAGTGTGCGTGTTTTCAGCTTGCACGATCACTGATGGCAGCCCTGACGTGCGCACCCCGCAGCCTCGCAAGCTGTTCTGCTGACTGTGAAGCAACGCGTCGTGCCACCAGGTGACATGACAATCAGCATGACTACCAAATTTGTCCAACATCAGAGCAACTCCCCCCAACAACTGCTACTCCCAGGATCATGGGGACCTGGAGGGGGCCATCCGCGCAGCTCTAGCAGCGTCTGGCCTGCAACAGCCGGCTGCATTTGTCAACAAAGTGGTGCAGCTTTATGACACCTTTGACGTGCGGTTCGGAGTCATGCTGGTGCGCTGCCTCTGTACACAATCGGCTGCCATGGGGTCATCAGGAGTGCTGCTTGTATGATATACTGCAAGCATAAAATTTCGTGTCCATAAAGCAGGGGACTGCCTGGGACTGGGCTGGTTTGCGTTTGCGTTGTTGTCTGACTCAATTTTAAGAGGTATCCAATTACCACTGCAGGTGGGCCCCACCGGCGGCGGCAAGACAGAGTGCTACCGCGCGCTGCAGGCGGCCCTTACCGGGCTCCGCAAAGCGGGTCATCCCAATGACAAGTACCAGGTGCGCCTTAGCCACGTCTCCTTACGGACTTCCCACCACTCGCCTTCCTCATGTGTGTTGTCATTGCATCTGTGGAGGCCAACTTTTTCTCAATCCCTGGAAGTCTGCCCATCCTGCCTGCCTGCCTGTCTGACGACCTCGCTACCAGCCTCATCACCCTTGCCCTACACCAACCTTGCATGCCCAGACCATCCGAGCACACGTGCTCAACCCCAAGTGCATCAAGATGGGGGAGCTGTACGGGGAGTACAATCTGCTGACCAACGAGTGGACGGACGGCCTGGTGGGTCGCACCTTAAGGCCAGCCCAGAATATGCGCGGGCCCCTAACATGCTGTGGCAAAAAGAGGACTGCAATGTGTGCGGCTGTCATGGGCCTGCTTGACTGTTTGCGCGGCGCTGACCTCCGCCCGTGCAGGCGAGCGCGCTGATCCGTGGTGCGGTGGCAGACACGACGCCTGACAAGAAGTGGGTCGTATTTGACGGCCCAGTGGATGCCATCTGGATTGAGAGCATGAATACAGGTGAGACAAGCGAATTTGTTTAATCCACCACATGCAATCAATTAGCAAGCGCAACCCATGCCAAATCAGACCATCCAGTCCTGAAAACCATGTGCACAGCTGTGCTTCCCACTGGCCAACCATAAACTGCTAACAGCTGCCCCATGCACCCTCAACTGGCAACCCCCTGTCTCACGCCGGCTCTCAACACCCATAATCTCCTACTTACAGTGCTCGACGACAACTGCACCCTCTGCTTGCCAAACGGCGAGCGCATCAAGCTCAACCCGTCTTCCATGCGTATGCTGTTCGAGGTCGCTGATCTGGCGGTCGCATCCCCGGCCACAGTGTCGCGCTGCGGCATGGTGTACGTGTCGCCAGGGGAGCTGGGGTGGCGACCCTTCATTCAAAGCTGGGTGAGCGGGGCCAAGCCGCCGCAAGTTGTGATGCAATCAAAAACTGTCTGAGATGGATGTCTGGATCAGCTGGCCTCTCTAAACACTGTCTGGCATATTGCTGACTGTGCCGAGGGTTCTTGTTGCTTCCCTTCACTGTGCAATTAGACGCGCCTGGGAGCCTGTGCTTTCTGCCGACCCGCCTCTGCACGGCTGTTGCAGGCTGCGGAGGGCGGGAAGCTGGCGGCGTCGGCGCCGCAGCTGTCTGCAGAGCAGCGCGCCGCGGTGGTCGCGCTGTTTGAGGGCCACGTTGATGCGGGCCTGGCGTGGGTAAGGCGGCACGGCAGGGAGCAGATTGCGTCGGTTGACAACAACCTCGTGGCCAGCCTGGCTGCCATGGTTCAGGTAAGCACTCTTCAAAGCAGTGGTTACAGCTGAGCGGATCAGTCATTCTATCAGTATTTTCTGCAAATGTAATAGTGCCATTGTAGCGTTGCATGGCGCTCGCTGCTGATGGGGTGTGTCGGAATCTCCACGATTTCCATGAGTGCACCCGCTCACTTCACCACGCACACGGCTCGCGCCATCCCTCACACACAGTCTTTGCTGGACCCCTGCCGAGGCCTCGCCCTTCACGCCATTGAGGGGGCCGCGTTTTCGTCGGCCCTTGGCGCCCTCTTTGCGTTCGCCTTCGTCTGGGCCATCGGCGGCAACCTGGCCGCGCCCTGCCGCGAGGCGTTCGACGAGTTTGCCAGGGAGGAGCTGGCACCCATCGTCACGTTCCCGGGTGCGCATCTCAGCAGCCTGGACAGGGACAGCGGCGGCAAAGTATGGCACAAGCACTGCCCAGCGGCTTGTGGGGGCATTTGGGTCAAACCAGCCAAGAGGCTGCTTCCATGTGGAGACACATGTTTGTCGTGAGCAGCATTGAGCACAAACCTTTATGTCGCTTACGTTCTGTAAGCCCATTAGCACACACCCTGCTCACCCGTATGCGGAACTCTAGGAGGAGCACCTGTGTTTGACTTCCAGGTGTTCATCTCAAAGGGCGGCCCCAATGAGCCGACAACCTGCGACCTCCGGCGCTGGTCTGAGAGCGTCCCGACCTTCGTGTACCGCCGGGACCAGCCCTTTTTCCAGGTGGGTGCTGGGGGCAAATGGCTAGCACGCTTAACAGCATCCAGGGCTTGGGTCATGCATGGGGTTTTGCGGCCATCGCGTCGACCGTGGCTCATCAGCAGTTGGGTGGTGACACGGAAATTGGTCGGGTGCGACGAGCCGGATGGAGAAGCCCCGAAGCTTTCGCACCGGCAGCTCTCGCAACGTGCGCGCAAGCATGCCACCACAAGAATCAACACCCACTCTTGCCCGCCAGATGCTGGTGCCAACAGTGGACACTGTGCGCTATGCGGCCCTCATGGACCTCTGCCTGGGGGTCGACCGCTCTGTCCTGCTCACCGGCAGCACCGGAGTCGGCAAGTCTGTCATGGCCCAGGCCGCACTCGCCGCGCTCAGCGGCGCCCCCGCGCCGGCGCCGGCGAAGGGGGCGGCCGGCGCGAGCAGGGGGGCCTGGGGCGCGGCGGCGGCGCGCGGCTCGGCGCGGGACGTGGTGGCGCACACGGTCGTTTTCAGCGCGCAGACGGGCAGCCTGGAGACGCAGCTGCTCATGGAGTCGAAGCTGGAGAAGAAGCGGAAGAACAGGTGGGCGCAAAGTTCCTGCATGCATTGCAACATTTGTGCAGTTTTGTTTGAGCAAACACCTGTCGTGCACCTGCGCATGATACATCAAAGGGGGGCCGTGCCTGCCGCTATTGACTGGAATCGGATCAAAGCACCTACCAGACTGCCAATGGCGCCTGCGGCCGCACGAGACCTGAACACTGCATGCGGCTGATTACGTGCCTTTGGACCTTGTGCAACCGTATCACGTAGGTACGGCGCCCCTGCCGGGCGGCGCGCAGTGTTTTTCGTTGATGACGTCAACATGCCGGCCAGGGAGGCGTTCGGGGCCCAGCCGCCGATTGAGCTGCTGCGACAGCTGCAGGACTTCAAGGGCTTCTACGACAGGTGAGCTGTTTGTGTGGCGTCGTGTGGTGTGGTTTGTGTGTGTGTGTGCGTGTGTGTGTGTGTGTGCGTGTGTGTGCGCGCGCGCGCGCGCGCGCCTGCAGCAAACGCGGCCAGGTGGATGGCAGCGGCCTGTGCTGTCAGCGGTAGTTGGTGTGTGGCGGTATCCCGACGCAAATGGCCGTGATGCCAGCCAGTGAGGGACCCTCCCGCCTGTCCACTGGGCGGCTAGGGTTCCAGCGCGAGCACTCTTTCCCCACCTCGGGGCTGCTGCGCGCCCAACCGTCACAGGAAGGGCCTGTTCTGGAAGGAGGTGGAGGACACGGTGCTCTGCGCCGCCTGCGCCCCGCCTGGCGGCGGCCGCCAGGAGGTCACTGCGAGGTGCGCGGCAGCTGCGGCTGCAGCTCCCCCGGCAGGCAGCATGGGGCATACAAACAAGGCTTGGTCTTGTGTTTTACGGATGTGCGTGTGCAACCATCAAGATTAATCAGCAACAGCAATGAGCAAGCCCCTCAGATGACGTGGATGTGCCCACCTGCCACTTTTCATCGTCATCAGGTTCCTGCGCCATTTCACCATGCTGGCGGTCCCCCCGCCCTCCGACGCTGCCACCAAGACCATTTTGACCGCCATCCTGGGCGGCTTCCTGTCGGACTTTGGCGCCGACATCAAGGCCCTGTGTGGGCCCCTGGTCAACGCGAGCGTCGAGGCTTACAACAGGTGCGCGCCGCCTTGGATGACGGCTTGAGGGGGAGGGGTGCTTGCTGATTGCTGCTCTGGCCCCTGATCATCACGCCCACCGCCCGCTGCTTGTCCCGGGCCCTCGAAGCAGCATCGTGCATGGTGCACTGGAGCTGATGCTGCGCGAGGCGTTTGGACCTATGTGCGGGTGAAAAGCGGGCCGTAGCTGGATGTACAATTGTGCTTCAGTAGAATTGGCGATCCATCTGAACTTTGGCGTTGGCTTGAACCCTGATCAGGATCTCGGAGGAGCTCCTGCCAACCCCGGCCAAGAGCCACTACACCTTCAACATGCGAGACTTGTCGAAGGTGGTGCAGGGCCTGCTGCTGGCCAGCCCCCGCGCCCTGTCGTCGCGCGACCAGCTGGCGCGCCTGTGGCTGCACGAGTCCTGCCGCGTGTTCCACGACCGGCTGACCTGTGAGGGTGACCGAAGGCAGTTCAAGACCATGCTGGTGCGTGGCAGTTAATGAGCAACAGAAATCGATGGAAGCTGCAGGTGTATCTAACTCAATACACGTGCCCCCTGAGTTTTTGCATGGCTTTTGCATGGCTTTGAGGTACGAGTTATATGGCGCACGAGGCGCTTCATAATGAAACGAGTTGTTTGTCGTGTTGTGGCACCTGGCAGGGGGCCAGCCGCCTCCTAATTGCTCACGTCCGCCACGCCACAATGGACGGGTAGTTGGAGCTTGGAACAAAGCACGGCGTCAGCACGATGTCGTATGATGACGCCTTCTGCAACAACGTCATCATGTGGGGAGACTTCATGCGGCCAGGTGCGCCGGCACTGACTGAGTGTGCAGCCAATGAGAAACCCGTGGAGTTTTGCGTGACGATAGTAGTAATCAGAGGGTTGCATGCTTTCCTGAACAACGGCAGCTTGCACATTTGCATTGCAAGTACACTTGTTCCGTAACGAGGTTTGACAGAGGTTGTGGCACCAGCCAGACGCCCCTTTCCCCGCCAAACCCCTGTGACCCTGCCATTGTGGCCTCTCTCAGGCCTGGACCTCTCAGAGCGGCAGTACGAGGAGGTGACCGACCAGGCGCGCCTGCACAAGGTGCTGGAGGGCTGCCTGGACGACTACAACACCAGCAGCTCAGGCACCATGAGCCTGGGTGAGCCACGGCCCTCGGAGGCAAAAGCTGTGATGGGGGCCGGTTTGCGCTAAACTTTGGCAACAGCACAGCACGGTCCGGTTGGGGACTCTATCGCAGACTGCACCATATTACTCAGAACAAATGCTGATGGCGGCAAGGACCGTCATGCGCATGATCCTGACAATGTTACTGCACACAACCGCGCTGTGTGACCGGCCCGCAGTGTTCTTCCAGGAGGCGGTGCACCACATCTCCCGCATATCCCGCATCCTGCGGCTGCCGCGTGGCAACGCCCTGCTGGTCGGCGTGGGCGGCAGCGGCAAGCAGAGCCTCACACGCTTTGCAGGTACGAGCGGATGCGTCTGGCTGCATCATCCAGCTAGATAGTTGTGCTGCTCTGCTCCCACCATTGGTTCCAGGCCACACCACATTTAGGCACACACACTTGCCGCATCTTGTCTTCCTCCCACCCCCTTCCTCGCACTCACCACACTCAACTCCTGTTGCTCTGCAGCGCACATGGGTGGCTTTAGCCTCTTCCAAATTGAGTTGACCCGTGGCTACGGCCAGGCTGAGTTCAGAGAAGACCTCAAGAAGGTGTACAGACAGGCAAGCATGCAGGCTCAAGGTTTGCGTGTGATCTACCAGACCTGCATTCACAGCCGATGTGCGACACTTTGCCAAAACACAGGAGGGGTCTTGCTGATTGTCAGGCACGTTGTTGATTTTTGCCACTCCCAACCACCACCACAGGCGGGCGTGGAGGGCAAGCCCGTCGTGTTCTTGCTGCCTGACAGCAAGATCGTGTCTGAGGGTTTCCTTGAGGACGTCAACAACATGCTCAACAGCGGGGAGGTGAGCGGCTGGCCGCCGCCTTGGTGTGGCACAGCATGCTTGCTTGAACGAGGAATTGTTCCCGTTGTGCTGCTGCAGGAGATCTGCGGGCAGGTCGTGCCGCGCTCGATGGGCGAAAAGTCGTGTCATCCCGCCTCAGCACGGCGGGACGCTGTTGCAATCCTAGTAACTACTCGCAATCCACGGCCTGCTGACAACTCAACGTGCCCCTGGCGCTGACAAAACCTACAGGTCCCTGGAATGTTTGGAGCTGACGAGAAGGACGCCATTGTCTCGGATGTCAGGGATTGGGTGGCGGCGCGCGGCCTCAACGCCGGCCGCGAGGGCTGCTGGACTGCGTTTATCGACCGTGTGCGCGACAACCTGCACATCGTCCTTGCAATGAGCCCCGTTGGGGACGCCTTCAGGGCAAGGTGGGTCGCTGAGGCCGGTGCCCAAAGGGCGAGTGTAAGGGGTTGTAGGGTGCACGGTGGCAAATTCTGGAGTGGCGCTCAATGTTGGCTGATTTTCGGGGTGCGGTTTGGCAGGACAAGCCGGGAGTCAAGACTGTGAAGGGCATGTGCCCATGAGTCTGACTGAAACATCCGAGCTGAGCACGCTTTCCCTGCAACCCTGCAGGTGCCGAGAGTTCCCCTCCTTGATCAACTGCACCACCATCGACTGGTTCAACGCTTGGCCGGCCGAGGCGCTGGCGTCGGTGTCTGCAAAGTTCCTGGACGGCACCGACCTCGGGGGCCCTGAGGTGGGAGAATGGGGTGGAGGGTGCACGCAGCAGGGCGGGGCGGGGTGGGGTGGTGGGTAGAAGTGCAGGTGGAGAGTTGCGACCCACACGGGAACGATGTGGTTTGTTTAAGGTGCATTGGGGGTTGCGTGAGCTTGATAACAAAAATCGGGGGATGAAGCAATTGGCTTTGTATTGACATAAGGCATGATGGCCAAACGAGCGCCGCTACAACGCCACTCAACATCCAGGTCAGCAAGGCCCTTGCCGGCATGTGCGTGGAGCTGCACACTAGCGTCGAGGAAGCTTCTACCCGGTTCTACGCGCAACTGCGCCGCAGGTACGTCGGCAAGTGCCAGCCAGCTGAATTGGCCCAACTCTGATGCCGGCACAGCACGGGGATGTCGGTGCTCAGCTTTGACTCTGGACCTCCCGCAGGCAAAAGAGGTAGTCCTTCATTGCTGAAGCCCTACCAAATCCCGCCCAGGTTCTACACCACCCCCAAAAGCTACCTCGACATGATCTCGCTGTACCTCCAGCTGCTGGCAGTCAAGAGGTGGGCCCCCGCACCCAGGCACCAGTGTCCTGCGGGCTCCCGGCCCAAATTGCCTGCGCCGTCTGGTTCACCTTCTCCTGGCCACCTGGCTAAAACCAAACCCCTTAGTACACGTCACCCCCGGCTACCCATGCTCCAGCATCCTCACCTCCCGCCGTGCCTGCAGGGAGGAGCTACGGCAGGCACGCGACCGTCTGCTCAACGGCCTGCGCAAGCTGCAGGAGACGAACTCTCTGGTGGAGGCCATGCGGACAGAGCTGGCCGCCCTGCAGCCCGTCCTCGCCGCAAAGGCGGAGGCGACGGCGGAGCTGCTGGGGCGCGTGGACAGGGACCAGGCAGAGGCGGAGAAGGTCAAGGCGGTGGTGGAATTCGAGGAGGCGGACGTGAAGCGCATGCAGCAGGCGACTCAGGTGCACGCGCGCCTTGGTTGTGGACAACGCAAGGAGGGGTAGAGGGTTGGAAGCGGCAGCGGCAGTTGCACTGTGTTTGATGGGCCCTCAGAAAGCTTTTATTGGAGGCCCAAAAATTATTGATGAGATGCGTGATTTGTCACTGCAACACACCCTCCCTTGGTTTCAACTTCCCCACCCCTTTTCCCCAAACAAGCAACAAACGCACAACTTCCCGCGACCAGGCCATGGCGGATGAGGCCCAAGCTGACCTGGACGAGGCCCTGCCCGCCCTGGAGGCCGCGCTTGACAGCTTAAAGGCGCTCAACAAGGCAAGACCGCGCCCGGTTGGAGGCGCGCCTCCCCCAGCAGGAAGGCAGTGGTCACATGTGCTGCATCGCCGCCCCATGGCGTTTGCTGCCGCTGTTGACTGCGCTCTTGCGCACTGTTGGCGGCTCAACCCCTCGCTAGAACACCCCCGACATTGGCATGCATGATTTTTTTACCAACAAGCGCTCGTCCACCCCAGCCCACCCCTACCCTCCACTGCTCCGACTCGAATTGTTTTGAATCGCCCCTCAGAATGATATTGTGGAGATCAAGTCGTTCCCCAAGCCCCCGCCGCTGGTCCAGATGACCCTGGAGGCGGTCTGCATCCTCAAGCAGGAGAAGCCTGACTGGGACACAGTGAGTCCGCTGGGCCCGGCGGGCGGACTGCCGCGGATTGGGAGCATTGATGATGAGCCTGCCGACGCCGAAGTGTCTCGTACACATGCACAGGCAGGGTGTGGTCAGTTGTTGCATACAACAAGACTAGGTGCAGGCAGGCTGCTCACCATCGGATTCCCATTCAAGGCAGCAGCGGCAACATTGGCTGCTGTTCAAATCAATTGTTACATACAACCCTGGGACTTTCCAGGCCAAGCGTATCCTGGGTGAGGGCAACTTCATGCGGTCCCTTGAGGAGTTTGACAAGGACAGCATCCCCGATGGCGTCATCAAGAAGCTGCGGCGCTACATCGATGACCCCACGTACACACCCGGTGCGCAGTGCATGAGTGGGGGATGCGAGGGGCGTGGGGAGAGAGGGCCGCAGCTGGATGGGGGTAGCGCAGGCTCGGCCAAGTGTGCGCGCACGTTTGCACTGATTTCATGCCTGCTGCTTGCTGGGGAGAGCAGCGCCCGACGTTGACCGCGAGCTCATGATTATGTGGGTATGGCTTGCATAAACGCTCGCAGCATCGGCCACCGCAAACGGCGCCAAACATGTTTCACCTGAACGTTCTTGCGTGCCGCAGAGAGCGTGGCCAAGCAGAGCAAGGCGGCCATGAGTCTCTGCATGTGGACACGTGCGATGGACGTGTACAACAGGTGGGGGGTCGGCCAAACGTCCATCACAGTGCAGCATGCATTCTGCTTTGCACAGCGAGGTGCTTCCCAGTCTCTTGCTCATGGTCAAATGAATGTTGCGATACATGGTGCCTTAGCCACTCACCTTGGTGCGTTGGCAAGCAAAGGTGCTGTGACCCTGACCCGCCGCCAGCTGAGCCGCCGCCCCTCGAAATCGCCCTCTGAGCAGGGTGGCCAAGGTGGTGGAGCCAAAGAGGCAGAAGCTGCGGCAGGCGCAGGAGCAGCTCGCGTCCGCCAACGCCGCCCTCGCCGCAAAGCAGGCCGCGCTGCGCGAGGTGGTGGAGCGCGTGGAGGGGCTGCGGCGCCAGCTGGCGGAGACGCAGGCCGAGCAGAAGCACCTCAATGAGCAGGCATGTAATTGTGTGGGCTGTGTGTGTGGGGGGGGGGTGCTGAGGCCTTAAGGGTTGAGGGGTGTGTGATGCCCCTGGCCGGCAGGTCATTTTGTGCTTGGCCAAGAGCCGACGGCCAGCATCGCTGCATCAAATTACTGCACTCCTGGCTTGCGCCAGGGCCGGAGAAGGTGTGTCCGTTCTGCAGGCGACTGGAGACAGCTGGACTTTCGCAACGCAGCTCAATCAAACGTGCCATGTGTTACCAACACTGCACCTCAGGCCGACCTGACGCGCAAGCGGCTGGAGCGCGCCGGCAAGCTGACATCCGGGCTGGCTGACGAGGGCGTCCGCTGGGGGGCCACGGCGGCTGCGATCGAGGAGTCCGCGCGGCTGCTAGTGGGGGACGTGTTCCTGGCGGCAGGCTGCATCGCATACCTGGGGGCCTTCACGGGCGCCTTCAGGTGTGTTTTCTTCCTGTGCGAGGGCGGGAAGGGGGTTGCCGAGAAGGGCATCACGGCATTAGGGGGGAATGCGCATGCTCCTCCATGCCTTGGTTTGAAAGAGCGGTGAGGCTGCAGGAACGCCTGCAATCACGCAAACAAGGCGCACTCTAACAATTGACTGTTGCACAAGTGTGCCAGCTGTGAGATTGAGTTGTGCGAAATCGCGCATGCCTGCCCGCAGGGAAGACCTGATGCGGCGCTGGGTGGAGGGCTGCCAGGCGCGCGGCATCCCCGTCAGCGGCGACTGCACGCTGCGCGGCACGCTGGCCTCGGCTGTCGAGGTAAGACCGCCTGCAGCGCGCCCCTGCAACCCGATCCACCCCTCCTCGTGCCGCCCCTTCCCTCAGATGAGCAAGCCGCCCTGCACCGCATCTGCAGGCCCTTGGCAGGCAACCCCCCTGACCCAGCCGTCCGCTTGTGTCCGGTCGCTGTCGCCGCCGCAGGTCCGAGAATGGGTGCTGGCAGGCCTGCCGTCCGACGGCGTGAGCGTCGACAATGCCATCCTGGCCACCAGGGCCAAGCGGTGGCCCCTGATGATTGACCCACAGGTGGGGTTGGGGACAAGGGGGGCGGCATCGACGACAGGAGGTGCAACATCTCAAAAACGCTGCTGTGTTGCTTTGGCAGGTGCCAGTAACATGCGTTTTTGGTGGCTCAAAGGATTGGCGGCGGCATGTCGGTATCCTGCCGAGCGGTGGAGAAATTCCCACGCTGACTACCTGCGTGCTGCCCTGACGGGCGCAGGGCCAGGCGAACGGCTGGGTGCGCGCCCTAGAGGCGCGCAGCGGGCTGCGGGTGGTGAAGCCAGGAGACGCCAACTTCCTGCGCTCCTTGGAGAGCTGCATCCGAGTCGGCAACCCTGTACTGATAGGTGGGGCCAGTCTGGATCCCAGCCCCTCACGGTTGTGAGCTGATTTGTATGTCACGCTCCAGGCCGTGACGACCCCAGGGGGCCTATTCATCACACACATGTGTCCCTGCACATGACAATATGCGTGCTGCTGCTGACAATGTTATTGTGCACCGCTCCTGATGACTTTAACCGGCGCCGCTGCTGCCAACGCCGTTGCTGCTGCCGCCCTGCACTGCCTGGCCCTCAGAGGACGTGGGGGAGAGCCTAGACCCTGCCCTGGAGCCTGTGCTGGCGCGCGCCGTGTTCAAGCAGGGCGGGCGGATGATGATACGGCTGGGGGATGCTGACGTGGACTACGATGCTGGATTCAGGTACATTACATTACATTAGATTACATCACGCTTTTCCAGCAGCGAGGGGAGAGACCCTGGCTCCCCAAAGGGGAAACGCCACTAATCGTAAAGGCCAGAGGAGAAAGCGGGTGCGGCCAAACCGGGAATTAGTAAGAGGATTCAGGTGGACGCGGTGTGGCTGGGGCTACTTCCGGCGGCAACGGTCCCGTCCACACACCACCACACACAAAGCCCAGTTGCGTAGGCCCTCCCGGCAAAGCCTTGCTGAGTCGCCTCCCTCCCTCTCAACCAACTGCGCTGCAGGCTGTACCTGACCACCAAGCTGGCCAACCCCCACTACCTGCCGGAGGTCTGCATCAAGGTCACCCTCATAAACTTCACAGTCACCATGAAGGTGATGACCGGTGGCTCTGGTGACGCGGCATTCACCGGGTCAACTTAAAATGCAAGGGCGAATGCAAAACAGACAACAAGAGTTGCTGCCAAGCATGGTCCGTCATGATTGGCCAGGTCCGTGCTGCGTATTCAATATGAGGATCATGGACGGCACCCCGTTATTGGATGAATGCCCTCTCAGGGTCTGGAGGACCAGCTGCTGGGGGAGGTGGTGCGCAACGAGCGGCAGGAGCTGGAGGAGGCGCGGGACAGGCTGGTGGTGTCCATAGCCGCCGACAAGAGGCAGCTGCAGGCACGCTGGCAAACCGCAGGGCTGCTTTCCGGCTGGCTCGGCGGCAATGATGGCGAAAGGCCCCTACTCGCTGAACGGGTTTGAGGCTGCCGCCTGTGGAGTGCCGCGGCAGCTCAAGCTGGCCAGAGGCCACACTAATTGCCACGTCCGCAGTATTATTCCCATTTGCCTGCATGTTCCTTCAACACCCCCAAAACACCCCTTATCACAATTCAAATTCGAATGCCCAACAGGACCTGGAGGATAAGATCTTGAGGCTGCTGCGCGAGTGTGAGGGAAACATCCTGGATGACGAGCAGCTCATAGCCACCCTCAACAACTCAAAGCTCACGAGCGCCGCCATCCAGGTGGGCGGCCAGGGACGCACGGCACAAAACAGCGTGCGCTGTATGTTGTTCTGGAGGCTGCGCAGCCGGAGTTCATGATCACCCTGGCTGGGTCCAGACCAGCGGCCAGGGGCCAGCGCTGATGCAAGACTTGTCTGCAGGCGCAGGTGCAGAGCAGGATGCCCCACGCTGCCCTTTACCTACCGCTTTGCCAATCCAGGGCCGCGTGCGCGAGGCCGAGGAGACTGAGCGCTCCATCAACGAGGCCCGCGAGAGCTACCGCCCCGCAGCCACGCGTGCCTCCATCCTGTACTTTGTCATCGCCGACCTCGCATTAGTCAGCCCAATGTACCAGTTCTCCCTGGCCTACTTTTCTCGGCTGTTCAAAACGTGCGTCGAGTCCAGCGAGCAGTCCGAGGACGTACCGACGAGGTTGCAGATCCTCAACGACTACACGACGGATTTTGTGTTCCGAAGCGTCAGCCGGGCGCTGTTTGAGGAGCATAAGGGACTCTTCAGCTTCCTGCTGGCCGCGTCCATCGCGCGGCACCCGTCGGCGGGGGAGGTGTCCGAGGCGGAGTGGGCCTTCTTCCTCAGGGGGCCGCCGGCCGCCGCAGCTGGCAACGCGAGCGGCATCGCAACTCCAGCGGCTAGGCGGCCGGCGTGGGTGGGCGAGGTGGCGTGGCGGGCGCTGTGCTATCTGGAGGGTGCTGTGGCGGCGCTGAGGGGCCTCACGGCGGGCGTGGCTGCTGGGCCAGACGCGGCAGATTGGCAAGCTTGGTGAGCAGCGTTTTGCGGCTGGCGGGGCACACTGGTGGGTGCCAGGCCGATCCGATTACAGGCCGACTCTTTGATTTCGCATTTTCTCCAAAGCTATTTGCCAGGGTTATCCACAGCTGATTGTCAGGTAGTCTGGCGTTTGTCCACAGCGTAGTAAACGTCTCACCTCACACTCTGCACTGCAGGCACGAGTCGGACGAGCCCCACCTGCGGCCGCTACCTGGCGCCTGGGAGGCGTCCCTGCCGGCGTCCAGCTTCCCACGCCTCCTGCTGCTGAGGGCGCTGCGCGAGGAGAAGCTGTCGTTTGGCTGCACCCAGTGAGTTTGGCTGTGCGCTCCTCCTTTCCTGCCCGCAACCACATGCGGGTGTACGATAAACCATCTGGGTATCAAACAATGCACTAATATTGCGTTGTCGGCTCGACACTGAACCCCTCTGAGGCCCGTCACCAAGGGGTTTTGCAAGGATCAAGTTGATCGCCCGCAACCCTCAATGCCACCCGCGTTGCCGCGTACATCTTGCGTACAGGTATGCTGCCGCGCGCCTGGGGGCGTCATTCACTGAGCCCGCCCCCTGGACGCTGGAGGAGGTGTTCGGCGACACCAGCTGCAAGACTCCCATCATCTTCATCCTCTCAACAGGTGTGCCAGGCTGGGTGGGTTGGGCTTCCATGACCCCTTTATAATTGAATGTGTCGATGAGGTCAAGGTGAACGATGGTCTTTTATTTCGATTGACTCTGTACATTTGCAACCAATCGCCCTCGTTCAAGTTGTGGCAGCTCTCGCCTTTTTCATCCATCACCATACGCTGTTTATGATACACATTGCAGGGGCTGACCCCACGGCGGCGCTCCAGCGCTTTGGTGACCGCAAGGGCTGGCCGATGGGCAGCCGCCTCCACCTCATCAGCCTGGGCCAGGGCCAGGGGCCCCTGGCGGAGAGCATCGTCAAGCATGCGGCTGGCGTGGGGGACTGGGTGTGCCTGCAGAATTGCCACCTGGCCGAGTCTTGGATGACGCGGCTGGAAGAGAAGGTGAGGGCAATGATTCGTGAGAGGATCCATACTTGTCATTGTTTGCTGCGCTGTTGCAATGTGAGGCCAGCAGTGCCGGCAGTGCTTGATAGTCTGACGACTGAACGTCTTTCTTCTGACAGACCACTTGCCCGAGGCTCCGCAGCAAAGTAGCATTGGTATTGCGCGAAACGACCTGCGCCTTTGCTGCTCTTACTAACCACCACCAACCCTCATATGCACCATGCGGACTACGCCAGGTGGACGAGCTGGGCAGGGAGGGCAGTGGCACCCACCCCGACTTCCGGCTGTGGCTGACATCAATGCCGTCACCAGTGTTCCCCGTGGCAGGTCAGGAGTCTGCATGTATGGATGGGCAAAAAGGCAATCAGCTGCAAACCTGGCAGATCCCGGCCTGTTCAGGCGTGTGTGGCGCAAGTGCGCCAACAGCCCCGGTCGCAGCCGCCTGCACACCTGATGTAACGTACCTGCACAAGGGGGCCTGCGTGCAGGCTTGCCTGCTGGCTGGCTTGCCTGCTGCCATGTGATCTGCCCCTTGTGCTGCTGCTCATGCCCTGCAGTGCTCCAAAATGGCGTTGAGCTTACCAATGAGCCGCCGCGTGGCGTCAAGGCCAACCTGGCCCGCACCTACAACGACTTCAGCCAGGAGGTGGGGTACTTGACGAGCCTCCTGCCAGCAGGCAGGAGGGGTCAGACGGCTGATGGCAGTGCAGGGTGCAGACGATGTGCCACAACAGCGGCACGCCCTAGGGGCACCCACATTGCGGCGCACAAGTGTGCTGCTCATGTTGTAGCAGCGCGCTGTCTGGACTTAATATCTGCGCCACGCATCCCTTCAAATGTGCCCTTGCCTTTGCATCCGAACCCTCTCCATGTCAAAGGTCCTGGACTCCTGCCCCGCCAAGCCGATGGAATGGCGTCGCCTGCTGTACTCGCTGTCATTCTTTCACGCGGTGGTGCAGGTGGGTCATGAAAAGCGTTGGTGAAGGTGCAGCTGAGGGACAGAGTTTGGGGCAAAATGCGTAGCAGGACATGCACACACAACACCGCCAGACCTTCAGGCCCAGACAAGTTGGCCTGGTTCTGGACAATCAGGTGGCTGCCAGAGAAGGGACGACCAATGCAACACTGCCCCACACCGTTTGTGCGAAGTGCATGACTCATCTGCTTTTGCTGGTCCTCCGGAAAACCATCCACCCTTCAGGAGCGCCGCAAGTTTGGCCCCCTTGGCTGGAACATCCGCTACGAGTTCAACGCGTCAGACCTGGACTGCAGCGCGGCGACACTGCGCATGTTCCTGGACCAGCAGGGTGGGCGATCCGCACGCATCAACACTCGTGATTGCAAACATGGGAACGCGATGGCACGATGTCGTATGCCCCTGAGCTTCAGACCTACAACCTTGCTTGACGCTACGCCAAGAGTTTGCTGGCTTCCTGCCCGTGCTGTTGTGGCTGGTGAATCATCCGAGTCCGCTTGGAATGACGTGAAAAGTGTCCCAACCGCGCCTTCCAGGCCCGATCCCTTGGGAGGCACTTGAGTATGTGGTCGGCCAGATCAACTATGGCGGCAGGGTGACCGATGATCTTGACCGCCGCTGCCTCGCCAGCGTGCTGAGGCGCTACATCTCCCCGCGCGCGGCCGAGGCCGACGGCTTCCTGCTGGCGCTGCCGGGCGGCGATTACACCGTGGCGCCGGGCGGCGCGGCGCTGGAGGCGGTGCGGGAGCACGTGAGGGCGCTGCCCAGGTGCGGCTAGGGAGAACCCATCTGGAAAGCAGGGTCGCCCGCGTTCGCGGTCAATTGTTGATGCTGGACTCCTGATACACACTGTTCTTGCAGCAGGGGCAGCGGCAGCAGGAGAAGCAGCAGCGGCACCGCCACCACCACCCTCAGACTCCATGCGGAGCGCAGGGACGCGTGACCAATCGGCCTGACTGCCCCCCCCCCCCCGCCGTCCCATAAACACCATGCAGCACCGAGGCACCGGGTGTGTTTGGCATGCACGCAAACGCAAACATTGCCTTCCAGCGCCAGGAGGCGCGCCGCATGCTTGACACAGTCTTGCTAATGCAGCCACGCGACGCGACAGGCGCTGGCGGCGGCGCCGCAACCAGTGACCAGATAGTACGTGCGCTCGCCTCGGAGATCCTAGCCGCTCTTCCTCCAGATCTTGACCTGTCCGAGGCTACAGCAGGCCTGTTCGACCACGGAGCGACTGCGGCTGCGGCAGACGCGGCTGCACCAGCACACGAGCAGCCGCCCGAGCATCAGCATCAGCAGCGACTCAATGACGACGCCGCGGGTGAGCAGGAGCCACATGAGCGGGCACAACAAGTGGCGGAGGAGGACGAGCAGCAGCAGCAGCAGCAGCAGCAGCAGCAGCAGCAGCCGACTGGCCGCCTGGACAGCCTGAGCATTGTTTTGGGTCAGGAGGTGGAGCGGTTCCAGAAGCTGGCGGCGGTGCTGCGCGGCAGCCTGGCGGAGCTGCAGCGGGCCATCAAGGGCCTGGTGGTGATGAGCGGGGAGCTGGAGGGCATGTACCACTCGCTGCGCAACAACCAGGTGGGCCGGGTGGCGAGCCCCTGCTTGCGCTGCTGCTTGTGCTGCTGCTGCTGCTGCTGCTGCTGCTGCTGCTGCTGCTGCTGCTGCTGCTGCTGCTCCTGCTGCTGCTGTTGCTCCTGCTGGTGTTGCTGTTGCTGCTGCGGCTGTTGCTGCTGCTGCTGCTGCTGCTGCTGCTGCTGCTGCTGCTGCTGCTGCTGCTGCTGCTGCTGCTGCTGCTGCTGCTGCATTGCTGCTGCCACAGAACGCAGTCGCGGGGATGGCTTTGTGAGGACAAACAGCTCTCAATACATCAGAGGGCCTGATTCGCACCAGGACTCCAGTGGTCGCTCTTACGTATGCGCATGCTCAAGACTATTTGAAAGCCAAAAGTTTATGTACGAGCGTGTTTCCATTCAGAGTCACACCCTGTAACAGAGCTGCATCCTACAACGCAATTGTTGTCCTTCTCCAGGTTCCGGAGCTCTGGGCACGGGCAGCCTACCCCTCCTTGAAGCCGCTGGGTAGCTGGGTGGCTGACTACGCAGCCAGGGTGGCTTTTGTGAGGGAGTGGCTTGCCAAGGGGCCGCCGGCCTGTTTCTGGCTGCCAGGTGCGTGCAAACATACAGGGGTAAACACGGGCATGTTGGGTGCCTTCCAAGGTGGCGTAATGCATTGGCAGGGTGGGTGCTCAAACGTGGGGCGCCTGCGACCGTGCAAGGCGGAGGCCCCACTTTGATCAGCCTGAGAGCAGCCGTGTGCATGACGTGCATGCATTACTACAAGCCCAGTAGTATTGGTGTGAGCGCGCCCAACGCAGCGCCAAACTGTGTATTGACCCTGCATTCACGCCGCCATCACAGGCCTGTTCTTCCCTCAGGGCTTCATGACCGGGGTGCTGCAGATGCACGCACGCAAGTACGCCATACCCATCGACACACTCGGCTTCGGTTTTAAGGTAAGCCAATGGGACCCCTCCTTCTGGGGTATGCCATCTGAGATCTGCTGTTGTTGCTTGCACACTACTGCCCTCGCGTGTACAAGCGTGAAAAGGGATGTGTCTGCACTATGCTCGGCGATCTCAACAACACCTCCATTACAAACGCGCAGGTCCAGGAGCAGCAACTGCGGGAAGAGGTGACGTCACCTCCCACCGACGGCGTCCACATCAGCGGGCTCTGGCTGGATGGCGCGCGGTGGGACGCGCAGGGGAGGTGCCTGGCAGAGGCTGAGCCGGGCGTGATGCTGTCGCCGCTCCCCGTGGTGCACGTGCGTCCACAGCGCGATGCAGCGACCCCTGAGGGCTGCTATTTCTGCCCCCTCTACAAGACCAGCGCCAGGTGTGTTGGCTGGCCTCAGGCGTGTGCGCTGTGGGGCTTGGAATCAGGCGGAGATCAGGGTGTGCATGCGGTCTCGCTGCACAAGCAAGAGCCAGGGCTGTACATCTCGCAGCAACAAAGGGTAGTTTGGAATAGTGCCAGCTGGTGCCTGGCCAGCCGCCCTCTTTTAGCCCCACATCCTCCTGCCTGCACAACCGCACCACCTTGACTCCCCTCTCCTCCAGGGCCGGGGTGCTGTCCACCACGGGCCAGAGCACAAACTTTGTGCTGTGCGTCGGCCTGCCCATGCGGCCGGGGAGCGATGCCGACCACTGGGTGCTGCAGGGAGTGGCACTGCTGTGCATGCGGGACGACTGACCGGTTGGTGGCCAGCCCTGCATACATGCATTGACTGTCTGGCGCACGCCGCCGCGAACGACGCAGACGGCCGTGCTGGTGTGCGCACAGATCCAACTCAATGATGATAGTCATCGATTTTGATGAATGATAAGTTGACAATAGCCGGCTTGCAGGATCAAAAAGCACTTGAGTAATGACTCAACAGGCAGCTGCCCCTTTGACAAGCAGCTTTGAAGGGGCGATCGCGAGCTTGGCACGTGACAGCAAGCAAGTGCCAGCGGTAACCAGCTTCGATAGTGTGGGCAGGACCACCGGTGCAGTTCCGCGGCGCAGCTGTCTACACCGAACCCGATTGAAGTCTCGGCGATCCGGGCAATGGGACTCGGAGGGCGCCTGCCGCGGCCACTCTCGGAGAATATGACATGCAAGCTGCTGGGCGGAGAGGGTGCGCGTCGGGCGTGCTTCTCGTCACTTGCGTGTGGACAGGTCGGGTCGCCGGTGGTGCTGCTCATTGTGCTTGTGTGTTGCCTTGAGTAGCTCGATGCATCCAAGGGCGACCGTCCACCTGGGCCCACAGCATACTCACACATTGCCTGATGGCAAGATGCCAGCGTATCGCTGTTGGGGGTGTCGACAACCAGGCCCTGCTGATTGAGGCGAAAAGCAAGGGTGGAGGGTGCGCCCCCCCTCTTGGGATGGTAGCAATAACCTTCAGAGCCATGGATGCGCTCAAAAGAAAAACACGTATTTTTCCTTCTTCAATACACTATTTAATGAGCCTCGTGCCTCTCGCGGCAGAATTGGTGCCCTGAAGGGGCGGTGCCTCCGCAGATGCACTGCCGTGGGTGACGACACCCCAGTCCGGACTGTGCCGCCGCGCCTTCCCGCTCTCTAGGGACCCTCGCCCCCCTGCATCCCTGGATCCGCAGGCAAGGTTGCTGTCGGCGTCTTGCTTGGTGCCATCATCACGCTGTTGGCAACACACGCCGCGAACACAGGCTGCCTCGGCCAGTCCGGCGCAACAGTCCGGTACTCGTATGTCGGCGGGACGCCCGGCCGCACGCATGGCCCATTGAACGCCGCCGCGGCATCGGCAGCCTGGGTCATGCCGATGGTGCGGCCCGCCAACCTCACGACGATGCAGCTGCTGGATGCAAACCCGGGGCTGACGGCTGCAGAGATGCGGTCGCTGATGCAAGTTCACCAGGAGCTGTTCTGCAGGTGAGGGCTCTGCTGGGGCCGAAGCTCTGCTGGCGGCAGCGGACGAGGGACAGGCAGGGGTGGCAGCGTACCAGTGGTAGGTGCCGCACTGCATGATATGTTGTGCATTCAGTCCTCGCAGGTTCGATCTAAGCAGTTCTGCGCCGGCAGGCACGACGATGGCCACAAGAGGGCACGCTGGCTCATACATACACCAAGACTGCTCCAAACGCACCCATCGCCACGCCGTCGCACGCGCACCTGCACCACACATGCACCTGCACCCACAAACGCGTGCAGCGGCGGCAGACCAGACGTCGACGTGAACGGCAGCGCCCGCGTGAAACGCATGGAGCTGCCCAAGTTCAGCCTGTTCATGTACGATGGCCACGACATTGTCAGCGACCACATGAAGGGCGGTGGCTGGGAGAAAGAGGTGTGCGGGCGGGGCCGGCGGCGCCGCAGGCTTGGCTCGCCTACTGCAATGCCCCCGCCGCCAGTTGTGCAGAACCTGCAGCGCACGCTCTTGGCACCCCTGCGTGCTTGCTGCATGATGAGGGGCACTGGCGCTGCTGTGCACATGCCTAAGCAGGGCGGGAGGGCTGTGAGGCTGTGATATGTGAGACACACAGTGGACATCACAGCAGCAGCGGCAGCGGCAGCGCCAGCGCCAGTGCCAGCGGCGGGAGTGGGTTACCATGTAAGCGAGCCGCTGCCGCCATCCGCGCACTGCTGATTGACAGGAAATTGACGAAATGCTCTGGGCACTCGAGGCGAAGGTGCCGCCCGCCGGCACACCGGTGCAAGGCAAGCTGCCGCCGGCCAGAACTTGGGCAAAGCCCTCGCGGCCGCTGATGGTGGAGGTCGGCGCCAATGTTGGATGGGTGAGTGCTGCGAGCTGCGGCCCGAGGGCTGCCTTGTTAATTTGCCGACTGTGGAAGGAGTGGCGGGCAAACCCTTGATGTACGCAGGGCTGGTACATAGAATGGGTCATGCACGTATCAAAAGACAGCAAGGAGAATTCGTTTCGTTTCCCTGTCACTAACCAGTTTACCATCCCTCACTTGCTCTTCTGCTCCCAACTCACGCTTCAGTTTACGGTGAACGCTGCGGCCGCCGGCGCCGATGTGGCTGCATTTGAGGGTAGGTTAGCCTGGACGCCGGGCCTCCACCGATCGGCCTGCCTAGTCAGCGTTCAAAGCCGAGCTCAAGGGTCTGGACTGCCAGAGAACAACGCTTGTGCGTGCGCAACGCACTTCCAGTCATTCGGTGGCGACGGAGGCTTTGAAGTTGTGCACTTTGTTTGCTCGTGAGTATCAACACACGTATGAACCTACCTGTTTCCCCCTTGACTTCCTGGCTCACCTGCCATGTACCTGCCCACCACCAAACGCAGCCATGTCTGAAAACACCCTGCTGATGCGCAACACGCTCTGCGACAACCCAAAGCTAGCCGCGCGCGTCGCTCTTCACGGGACTGGCCTTGGCTCCAGGTGAGGCGCGGCGCACTTGCGCGAACTCTCTGATCTACCTGCTGCATAGGCTCGGACGCGCATGCACTGTGCACCAAACAGGCCCAGCAGTAGCCTGGTCCTTACTTCAGGCTCACCCACACACTTCTCATGCTCAGCAATTCGGGATGCTATTACATGCTCAGCAATTCGGGACGCTACTAATTGGAAACTTGCACTTTGCAATGTCTCAAAGCTGTCCATTGCCAGGCCTGGTCGCTCAATCGACGTGCACCTCACCTGTCCAACCTGAGCCGCAACCACCTTTCAGACTTGGACCCTGAAACCTGGGGAAACCCATCCCCCTTTTGACGGCATCAGGCGGTCCACTTGCCACATGATCAGTGGCGATGGGAACCTGGGGGACGGCCTCAGCATCTGCGACAGGGACCCGCAGGTGGACATCAAGGCACAGGCCAAAGCTGGACATACTTACCTGGTGCGCAGTGTGCGTGTGCGTGTGTGTAAGCGTGTGTTTGTGCACGCACGCGCGCGCGCATGTGTGTGTGTGTGTGTGAGAGAGAGAGAGAGTGGCATGTCTGCGAGCACGCTTTCGTTGTGCGCATGCATGGGATGCGTTTGCGCCATGCAAAGGCCGCCTGGCGCGTTGAACTCTGGCCATGAACGCCCTAGCCTTGCACATTCCACCTACATCCACCGCCAACCCCCTGGTTGAGCCCACCTAATGGTCGCCGTCGCATGCAGCTGCGTGGCGAGATGACCACCATGCGTCTGGATCCGGATAGCCTCCTGGATGAGGAGGTGCAGGTGAGTGTGGGAGAGCATCACGGGAACAGGGGTCGTGCCACACGGCCAGGCGCTGTCCTCGGTTGCACCTGTATGAGCACCCACCCATCAAGCTGTCAATGCCATGTGGCTGCCAACTTCCATACCACGTCACCTCCGCTGCGGGCATGTGCCGTGTGCCCGAACCCTGTGTTGGGCGCAGGTCTTGAAGATGGACATAGAGAGCTTTGAGCTGGACGCCCTGCGCGGCGCTTCTGGCCTGATGCGGCACCACAACGTCTGGTTCATGATTATTGAGTGCAACGTAAGCAGCGCACTCACGCCGTTCACTTGCTGTCTGCTGGGTGCAGCTCAGCAAGCGGGGGGGATCCTAACTATGCATTATGACTCCAACAGCGTGCAACATGCGGCAGGGCGCCCCTGCATGCTGTTGCCTGCGACGCAGCTGATTGCCTCCTTTCATCGCTCTCCCTGCTCCCCTAAAACAGGTCGGGATGATCGGCGAGGCCGCAAAGATTGAGCTGTGAGTGCCTGGCTTCCAGATTCTTGCCAGGGCAAGGTAGTGGGGTACTATATTTTTGGCAACATATAATTCCGCCCCTCCCCATGCACATCACTTGAACAATTGTTCTGGTTCACCATTGCAAAGTCCAGGTCCCTCATGTGTTTATAATCTACTCAAACACAATACCAGCCTCACTGGAAATAAAGTTGCACCATCCCTCTGCAGCCGCCAGCACAATCAACAGCTGACCTTCTCAATTTTTCTGTCTCAGAGGGGCTCACATGCGAACGTTGCGATGTAAATTGCACCACATACACGCACTTCCTTCCACCACCACCGGCACCCTAATCGTCACTGCGCACCTTCACAACCTCCACCACGCACGTGCAACCCACAGGATGACATTTATAGACAACCTGGGCTACGCAATCAGCAACAGGTCATTCAGGGGCCCCTGGATAGACCCTGCGCAGATCAGCAATGGCACCACCAAGCTGGACAGGGTCAGCCTGTTTGCAGTCAAGAAGACGTGGAAAGCAGCCCAAGACAAGGTGGACAGGCGCCTGCTGTGATAACATATGTTCAAACAAACAGGCTGACGCTGCATTATCACCGATGATGACGAAGTTAATGAGCGCTGGCGTATGCAAAGGGGTGAAGGCCTGGGCAGTGAGGCCGCTCAAGCGATGCAGGCGTCCGCAGGCGTGGGTGTAGTTTTTGCAAATGTGAGGGCTTTTGCAGTTGTCCCGCAGTCCGGACGTATATGTGAAAGATTGGCTTTGCCCAGAATGCCATGTGTATGTGTGTGTGTGTGTGTGTGTGTGTGTGTGCGAGAGAGAGAGAGAGAGAGATAGCAGCGCGTGTGTGATTATCAGTGTGCTCAGATCAGTTGGCTTCCTGGTTGCTTGATCAACCATTTTGCCCGATTCATGTCACCAGCATGCCTGCTTTTGTTGCGCAACCTTGAGATTAAGAGGAGGGTAGGTACCTGGAACCCTGATGGCCTTTAGGGTTCCATGGATCGCACGACCTGCTTTTCCCCTTCAGAAAGAGGGGCCTAGGCAGCAGCTGGCTGGCTGGATTACAGCTGACAGTTGCCACTTCATGCTGAAACGGTTAGGCCTGCTTTTCTCTCATTGTCATGCATGATAGTCAATCGCCGTCATAACATTACGGTGTGATGTATGCCTGCTGTTGTTCCCAAGAGTGATTGGATGGTTGCGGGACGGAGCACGTGAACAGTGCTTAAGGTGGATTCAGCTTGTGCTCAAATGGTCGTGGAGAATCGTGTGGACTGGGGATGATTTATGCAGTGTCATACTTGTGTCACAAGTGACCCATCGTCTCGGACTCGACGAGCCTTTGAACATATTTTGACATGCAGACTGACAACATTCATCTGTGGCCCACCCACATTTGTAATTAACACACTGTCTCTGAACTGCAGAAGTTCCTGCTTTGGCCAAGTCTATGATTCATGATTCAACAGACTGGCCCCCCTCGTTGAGATGCAGCAGGTGTCTGCACCTGTAGCCAGACACACAGCGCGCTAGGCTGATCTGTAATGGGTCGTGAACCCCTATGGCAGCCCCGGGCTGCGGGCGTGGGAGCTTGGTATGAACGGTGGGGCGGCCCACTGCCTTCTTTGTGCACCCACGCTTCCTTCCAGCCCTCAGGACTCAGGGCTTCCCCTACTTTGAATCAGGGCCTCGCGTGAGGGTGATCGCCAATCTCATGTTCCAGGTGAATGGGATGCATGTGCGTGTTGATGAAGAGCTGACAACTCATTCAACTACAGGCACTTACTCCAAACACAGAGCCGTGACCGATAAGCTTTTTGAAACCTTGAAACTGGGGTTGACTAGTACTTTTGTTTGATGTGAGCGTACTTAACCCCCTGGCTTCCACGTGACGTCCTGCTCAGCTCTGCCAGCCCCCCCCCAACCATCAAAACAGTGGGTTGCGGCCGGCATGTAGGTTACTCAGCCGTGGGTAGAAAAAAAACTCAGCTTGCGCCAGGACAAAATCGCTGCCACCCCAGCAAGCTAGAGCTTATGCCGAGATGGACTTTTCATGCGTTTGCACCCACCCGCATTCAAGCAGGGGGCATCAGACCAGCCCGCTGCCGGGGTTCACGACTTGGTGGGCCCACCCCTCCACTCGGCGCCCAACGCCTTGGCAGCAAAGGCCATGAGGTCTGCCGTCTCCTGGATCACCTTGGCGGTCGGCTTGCCGGCGCCGTGGCCCGCGCGCACCTGAGAGGGCCGGAAGTGGGGCAGCAGGCAGGTGTTGCGATTGAGCAGTTGCATGTTCTGATGCCAACAGGAAGGCAGCCCGCATTGCACACGCTCAGCATGGTGAGCACCAGTGACTCCAGTTGGCACTGCTGCGGCTCTCTCTCAGGCAGTTGCGAACATCGGGCAGACACTTCTCCTAGCTGCATCAATGTCATGTCGGGCGTGCACGCACCTCGACCCTGATGAGCAGGGGGTTGCGCTGCTTGCTGCTGGTGGGGTTGCCCGCGGCCAGCTCGTGCTGCAAAGTGGCTATTAGCTTGTGGCTGTGGAGAGGCACCACCCTGCAGGGGGTGCAAAGATAAACGTGCAGGTGCGTGCCACATATGTCACAAATGTGTACGTGTGCACTTGTGAGAGAGTGTGTGTAAAGGAGAGAGAGAGATTGTGTGTGTGTGTGTGTGTGTGTGTGTGTGTCCGCGCACATGTGCTTGTGTGTATGCAACGTGTTCGAGTGTGTGCGCAGGCATGAGTGTGCATACGTATGCGCGCGCGCGTGTGTGTGTGTATGTGTGTGTGGGGGGGTGGGGGCACGCGCGGCCGCACAAATGCATTGTGTGCAGGGCAGATTGGTAGCCACCAGACAACATGCTGGGTCAGTCTAGCATGTCAGTGAAAGCCCAACCCCACGCCTACCACACTGGACAGACACCCGGCAGCCACAGCTCCACCCACCTGTCGTCGTGGTCGCCGGTAGCCAGCAGCACCGCAGGGTACTGGCCCTCGCCGCCGCCGGGAGCACGCACGTTGTGCAGCGGCGAGTAGGGCAGGATGTAGGCGAAGTCCTCCGCGTTGTCGGGGTTGCCATAGTCTGCAAGAGAAAAGAAGATACAAAGTTTGAAAACAGCAAGATTCAGAGAAAAAGAGAAAGAAAGCACGAGAGCTGGAGTAAGAGAAGGGACACCCCATGCCACGCAGCGCGGCGGAAAGCACGTGCTCATGCAGACCGGGCGACAGCGGCCAGCCCGGCTTGTCGTGTGCGCGCTGCCCAGCCATGGGCGGCAGCGCGGCGCCGCCGCCGTGCCCCTAGGCCCCACACACCTGTTGTCCAGGCGTGGCCGATTGTGAACTTGTGGAAGCGCAGCATGTCCATAACACCCACCTGCATGAGAGAGTTGGCGTGGATGCACGTGCGCACGTGTGTGATTGTGGCGCTGCCATGCTCAAGCACGATTGCCTTTGGGTGCTGGTGCTTGCGCGCTTTGGTGCATGCGGCGTAGAGGAGCAAGGCTGTGCGCAGAGCATCCAGAAAACGCTTGCACAGCAATACAGTGTCGACAGAGGGCGCGGTGTGACAACAGCAGGCGGCGTGGCCCAGCCCTGGGAGGGGCCTGCACTTGGCCCCTCCCAGGGGTGGTGCTGCATTGGCACGGCACGCTCATGGCGCAATGCGCGCGCCTGTGCGAGGCCGCAGCAGTAGAGGTCGGGCCGCTGGTTCACACACGCCGCCACCAGCAGGCCGCCTGCAAGCACCAAAGGGGGCGGGGGAGTGGTGGCCGTAATTCACGCGCCATCGGCAGTCTTGATGCTGGATGATGCAACGCGGGCCGCAGTTCGGTTGACTGCCCAGAGCCAGGGCACAAAACCATCCCCACTCGGTATACAGAGATGCAGCCACAAGTTGTCGAGACAGAGGGGTGTGGCAGAGCGGGCCCCCGCACCGTTCGAGCCCCCCATGATGGCCAGCTTTGAGGGGGAGGTGTAGCCCTGTGCGATGAGCGCCTCAGCGCAGGCCTTGGCAGGAGGGGCGAAAGGGGGGAGGGGTGGGAGGGTCGGGGCGGGG
>NW_014013606.1:51436-53899 GCF_000611645.1 Monoraphidium neglectum
GGGTGGGAGGGTCGGGGCGGGGCCGGAGGAGGCTCGAGCAGGGGCGAGAGGTGCGTTGCAAGCTCCCCACGTGCCCCGGGCGCAAGATAGGCAGCGCTGGGACCGGGGGGTAGGTTGAAAGCGGCAACAGGACACAACAATGGTCGCACTGCCTGGGGCAGACCGGGCCAACAACTGCCAGCAGCAGCACTGGGCAACCAGTCCCATGTCACATCCCACACCATCCCATTCCCTTTCGCCCGCAGCCAGCAGCCAATCACAACCGCAGCCTTGCCGGGCGCCTCCAGGTGACCGTTCCAAATACAAGAGCAACTCAACCGATACAGGCTCCTGATGCATGCGCGCGCCGGTGCGCCCGTGCATACACACACGCGCCGGCACACACGCCGTTAGACACACACTACTCACACTCTCTCCCGACCCCACCTGGAAATCGTCGAACACGTGCTGCTTGTTCTGCTTGCTGCCTGCGTCGCGCCACTCCACGCCGTACTCCCCTCCGCCGCGCAGGTTGGCCTGGACGCCGCGCGATGTCACATGAGTTTGGATGGGGTGTTTCAGCGCCGACTCGTCGTCGGGCACGAAAATTGCGCGTGTGCCCAAAGTACGCATGCTGAGAAACTCAAGAGCACATGCAACGCTGCTTGAGCTCCGCAGCAGAAGCGAAACGGCCGACGCTGTGCTGTTTACACCCGCATCCTATACCAAGCCTGACCGCTAGGCATGAAAGCTTTCCGGGGTGCTTCAGTCTGCCAGTGACCGACACACGAACGCGCGCGCTGGTTGCGGCCCCGGCTCGGCCCCACCTGGACGTACACGCCGCCATACGCCTTGAGCCACGTGAGGCGCGAGGGGCTGAAGGTGGGCTCCAGGCTAATGTTGAAACCGCCTGGGGGGGGGGGCGGGGGTTGGAGCCCGAGAATCGCGATGGGTAGGTGCGGTGTGTGCTGAAGGTGATTGTTGGGTGCGTCTCGTGGGCTGAGCAGGCTTCATCAAGACCAACGTCGTTGGAAGGCGCCAGGAGGCGGTGACGGCGGGCTGAGCTTTGCCCTGCTACATGGGGCTCCCAAACAAGGCGCCAGCAACGGCTCAAGCAACCTTCCTTCCCTCGCCCCTCGACGCGCACTCAGTCCTGGCAGCTGCGTTGCGCAGCCCTGCTGCGCTGCGCTTCGTGCGCGGCGCCCTGTCTCTCCCGCTTCCCCCGCGCACCGTAGGCGTAGAGCAGTGTGGGGTTGCTGCCGTCCAGCTGCAGCCCCTTGCGGTGCGTCACAAACATGGGAACCTTGGTCCCGTCCTTGCTGGTGGCGAAAAGCTGGCGCGGCACGCCCAGGGGTGGGGCGCAGGGGAGGGATGAATTTGTTAAGCCAGGCTGTGGAGCCCATGGGCCATGCCCAGATGGGGCTGGGGCCGACCAGAAGCATGCGAGCTGAAGGCAGACAACCCCTGAATTAATGCGTGAACCATCCGTCCAATGCTGTGTGATGCCCGCTAAACGACACGAACGCTCGCACGCACACGCACAAGCGCAAGCACACACACACAAACACAAAAACACACACACACATACACATACACACACAAACACACACACACACACGCACGCACAAACTGCCAAGGGTTATGTACACATCTTGCCCCACCCACCTGCTTGACCTCATAATCTGAGGGGTCATGTTCCACGCTCAGCTTGGTGGCCCGGAACAGGGCCGGCTGGGCTTCGGGCTCAGATGCATCCCCCCGGTACGTGGCTCCAGGCTCCACAAAGCCTGGAGGCACAGGTGAACGGGGCAGGGCGTGTTGGAAGTGATGCCGGGAAATTATCAGAACACCATTGGACAGTTGGCAGGGCAGGGTTCGTGTGTCAGCCAGCGACCCGTGCGTTTGCTGCCACGTGAATGGCACCCTTCCCCGTCCCCCCGGCCTCGGAAATCGGCTGCGGTGCAGGCACCGAGGCGCAGCACAGCGCAGCAGGGCTATGCCTGCCACCCGCCGCCCGTCGCGCTGGGTGTGCGGCGGCTCACTCTGGAACGAGAAGAAGAATTCCGTGCCCTTGCGGCTTCCGCTGAAACCCCCGATGCTGCCGATGCCCGGCAGCGCAAAGTCCGTAACCAGTCCGCCATCAGACAGCCTGGGGGTGGTTGGGTGGGTGGGTGGGCGAAGACGGAGACAGATAGTAGGAGGTGGAATGTGAGGAGAGGAACTTGAGGGGATTGCAAGTGAGGGAGAAGGCGGCGCTAATCGTTATGGGAGAGTAGTGAAGTGTGAGGTCAACGCTGGGAGCTGCATCAACATGTATGAGCCCAGGCGCGCTTGCCCAGCCGCAGCCCCGCTCGCGGTGCACAGCGTTGTACCCAGACCGTCTCCCGTTTGTACACCCTCACACAAGAAATTTCTACACACACACACACACACACACACACACACACACACACACACACACACACACACACACACACACACACA
>NW_014013606.1:54018-62016 GCF_000611645.1 Monoraphidium neglectum
CACACACACACACACACACACACACACACACACACACACACACACATATGCACCTGTCACCCATACCCACATGCTGACGCATGCAAGTGCCCATGTGCTCATGCACACGCGCCACACGCCCTCCTCACCTATGCAGGGCGAGCGTCCCCCTCACGTCCCGCAGGTACCGCAGCACCAGGTTGTCACCCTCCAGGGCCACCGCCGACTGCAGCAGGTCCTTGGGGTGCTGCGGCACCACGTCGGGCCAGGAGGAGGGGGGGCCGGGGGCCGGCAGCTGCGCCTTGACCACCCTGCAGAGTAAGGAAGTGCATGCAAGATCGGAATGTAGCACAATTCAATTCCGCCGCCTCTTTTGCCTCCTCATGGCTTTACCAGGCAACTGAGTCAAATGGTTCAGCTGAAACAGGGGACGGCTCAACCAAGCGGATTGCAGGGCTAAAGCCCACATGCAAAAATAACAGCTGTGACATTCGCAACTAACTGCGAGGCTTGGTCATGCATGGGTTACAGCTGGGGGCGCCGGTATGGGAACAATTGAGTCACCTGTACCGCGGCGCCTCCAGGTTGGTTTTGAAGTAGAAAGTGTCACCCTCATTGGCCACCTGGTGTGGGCGTTGGGGCAAAGCCGCAAACAAGGTACAAATGGGCTCGGCAATGGGTGAATTGGGTCAGCATCAGGTCCTTGGGGTTTTGAGCCATGGCCGTGTGCCATAGCCCGAGTGTGGAAGAACACCGCAGAGCATCCGCACAAGGTCAATGCCAATGCCAGCTGGGCTCACGTAATCATAAGAGGCGTCAAAATCGTCCACCAGCTTCGACACGGGCAGCTTCTCGCCGCTGCCAAAGAAGTCAAACCTCGAAAAGTCGAGGGCGCCCGTGGTGGCGTCCTTAGGAATAACCGACAGGTCCAGGTGGAACAGCCTTGGATTCGATGAAATTTGGTTTGTTTAGGGGGGGGTGTCAATTGGCGGACGTTTGTGGGAGGTTTGGCGTGGTTGTGGCAGTGGCAACTGTGCCAAATCCGAGCGGGCTGCTGGCCTGCTGTCCAGCAGGGCCCCGATGCAGACGTGAGGCATGAGGGGTGCAGTGGTGGGAGGGACGTGCAAGGGTGGGAGGGACGTGCCGTCGTCGGCTCGGCGGCGGCGGCCGGCGCGGATGGCCATGACGCATTCAGTGCCCCCGAGCGAGGGGCACGGGCAGGGCCTGGGGCGAGGCGCGCGGCAGGGGCGCACCTGTTCTTCGGCTGGCAGCCCTCGGACACATAGAGCAGCAGGTGCCTGTGGCGTGAATTGATGGGTCACGAGCATGCGAGGCCTCACGGCTTGAAGGTACGCTGGTGCCCCTTTGAACCCAGCCGGCAACCCCCGTGGATGAGCGGTCCCCGCAGCCGCAGGCTCGCGCTCACACGTGCAGGACGCCTACCCAGCACGGGCCCCGGCCCCGAGCCAGCACCCAATGTAGTGCCTGACCGAACTTGCGCCGTGCACCATGCTTCGCCTTCAGACCGTCAGTAAAACTCACTTGCCGTCGTCGGAGACCTCCGCACTGCTCATCCAGGTGGGGTGCTCTGGGATGGCCCACACCACGACGTCCTGCGACTGGGGCGTGCCCAGGACGTGGTAGCAGAGCTGCTGGTCCGTGGCGCTCTCGGTCTCGGTGCCCAGGTCTGCGGACTTCTCGGGCTCGCGGTAGCTGGGGTTGGGGTGAGGTGGGGTGGAGTGGAGTGTGGTGGGGTGAGGCGGGGGCACGATATGGGTTATTGCGTCAAAGCACATGTGCGCTGAAGTTGCTGCGCCAATGGTCTGGTTGGCAGCAAAGTGGCATGGGCGTTGGTTGCGACGTCATGCGTACGCAAGCACCTGCTAAACAAGCAATCAGCCCACGGGCGGTGCAGAAATTTGTTGTCCAAGACAAGCGCGTAGGGGATTCGAGCGGGGATTTCAAGCCTTCCCCCCTCAGGCCCACCGGTTGTAGAAGAACCCGAGGTTGTCGTGCGTCCAGGCCAGGCAGCTGCGAGCGTGTTGACGCGCGGTCGAGAGAAACGCCATGGATTTAGAAATCGCCACGAGCAGTCCCCATGGAGCTTCAAGCCCTGCATACTTCCCTCAAACCAGCAAGGCACCGATTGAGGAACTTATGCAACAGTTATAAGCTTATTGCAGGGCACGGGGGTCAGGTTACTGCATGCAGATGGCGTCTCTTTTGTCCAGCTGGGCAGCACCCTCAGTGGCCCCACCTGAACTTGACAAACTCCAGGGTGTCCTCCAGCTCCTCGCCTGTGCCGTCCTCCTTTATGCGCAGCACCTTGATGCGCGCCCAGTCGCTGCCGCCGCTGCTCAGCTGGGAGCACGAGGGGCACAGGCGTGGGGCGAGGTGAGGGCAGGGCAGGGCGAGGTGAGGGCAGGGTGGGGTGGGGTGGGGTGGGGCGGGATGGGAAGCATGATGGGGTCTCAAGGGGTCTGCTTTGGCGTATGCAGGCGCCTGGCAGCACAACTACTGGTCAAACAGGTGGGTTGCTTGGCTACCAAAACCAGCTGCGGCACAACTGACGCAGTGCGACGGTGACGAAGGAGTGATGTCATCCTTGCCGGCGGCCAACCTGGTAAGCCAGCAGCGAGCCGTCGTCGCTGAATGATGCGTCCCTGAGGGCCACGGTGCCGTCCTCTGACAGCGTGTTGGGGTCGAGCAGCACCCACGGCTCGGCCTCGAGGGAGGCCTGGGTGTAGAGCACAAACTGCTGCTGCAGGCCGCTGGCGGGGAAAAAGGGCGGGATGGTGGACAGGGTTTCAGCGGATAGGAGAGTGTTGACGGCTCAGCTTGGCCGGCGCACTTGGTTTTGGCTGATTGGAAGCACAAAACCTGCAGGACTATGTAGATGCGCTGCGGAGCGGGGCAGCTAGACGCGGGCACGTGGCACCTAAGTCAACACCTTGCATGATCCCACCACCACCCCACCTGTTGAAATAGTAGTAATAGCGGGACCCCTGCGGAAAAATGGATGAAGGCAGCAAGGCGGGCGCTGGTGATTGGTGAATGACGGGGGTGACGCGCCAGGCGCTAAGCCAGGGCTTGCAAGTGGGACTGTGCCGGCTTGAAGGTGCATACTGTAGGTGCTAAGAGCGGGTGGGCGGAGTAGCTGCGAGCGCGGTTCACTGCTCCGCAATCCCCACCTTCTTGAAGGGGGTGCCATACTTGGGGTAGCTGAGGGTGGACAGAGGCAGAGGCAGGGTCAGGGCGGGGTGGAGGTTGGTAGAGGCACGAGAGTGAGTGCGCGGTTTTATTATTGATCATACAGTCATATTGCACTTTAGCTACCTTTACTGCTCGACCCAGGAGGAAAATCCCAGCCATCGCTGTCAACAATGCTGTGTACAGCCGCCGCATGCCGCAAGGACCTGTGCACGCTGGCCCCGCTGCCGCCCCTCCTGCCATCCTGCCTCCACTGCAAACACCCCTGCATCATGATTGCGGCCGGGTTGCGTCCCCCTGCGTCCTTGCGTCACACGTCCCTCAGCCCACACCGCTTCGCATCCCAATACATAACCACCCCCCCCCCAATACATAATCCCTCGTAAAAGCCTACTTGTACAGGTCAGTGAAGAGGGCCTTGAACTGCTCCCGCGTGTCACACTGGGCCAGAACCGAGTTGGTCAGCTCGTTCTGGGCCTCAACAACTGGTGATGGTGAGGGGAATCAAGAGCAGGAGTTGAGACAGGGTGCCAGGCGGCAGGCAGCTGTGAAGGTGGCTTGTGGCTGAGCGCAGGGGTTGGTGGTTCAACAGGGCCAGCCGCCTCGCAGGCAAGGGGGTGGCTGACGTGCCACCGGGTGAACCCGGGGCCCATAGGTCTGGTATGGGTGCGCAAGCATCCTGCAGCTTGCGAAGATGCTTCCGCGGCCTGTTGGTCACTGCAGTCATGAACTGCCCATTTGAGCCCCATGCCAAACCCACATTTCTGAGTCTCCTCGGAGTCTGGGTCTTCCAGCCAGCGGTACGAGTCCGCAATCTTCACACCGTGAAGCTCCTCCACCACTGACTCGTCCCGCCGCACCTGTGCGGGCGCGGGCGCGTGCGTGTGCGCGTGCGCAGGTGGGGCACAGGCTCAGCAGCACTGCTTGAATGCACAGCGGCGCAGGCCCATGCGTCATGCGCGCAAGGGGTGCTGCCACGGCTCTCATGCGCCCTGAAGTTGGACTTCAATCGTAGCTACTGCAGATTTCAATCCATTCAGGGAACACTGTCGGGCGCATGCTGTTTCTGCTGCCACCATGGATCTGCCAGGCAGGTGCGGGGGCTGCTGTGCGCACCGTGGGGTAGCGAGACGGGTCAACTGACAGCTGCGACTGCGGCGCGCCCACAATAGCTGCGAGGTAACGAGTGTGATCGATTGGCATGGGCCAGCAGGCGGAGGGTCGAGACGTGCTCGATCAGGTATGGCTCCATGTGTGGGCATTGCGGCGCCAAGCGCGCAGCGCGCCACTCACATGCGGTTGATGGCGCCATGATCCTGCCTACTGCAGATCTAGCTTGCACAGAAGTGGTGATCGAGCGCCGGGTGGTTGCGATTGTGCAAGCACTCGCTCGCAGGACGGCCAGAGACAACCTCATGCACTCCTTCGGATGCTCAGCCCTTGAGCGCTGTGAAACATGTGGTCACACGTTTGTGTTTTTCAAGGAAGTGTCGTGTGCAGGTCGATCATGCCTTGCTTTTACGGGTCACCTGGGTGACACTCGAACGATCACGGTAATATCAGGGTGCTATGATATGCACCTGGGACACTGCAAATTTTCGGCGAAGGTGACCTTGATACAATGGCTCCCAAGAGGATTCTCCATCCCAACAGCGTGTGGGACCGCCAGGCACTTTTGGAAGCCTTCAGGGAGCATGGCATAAAAGCGGAGGAGCACGTGAAGCGCGTATACAGGTCCGCCTGCAGGCGCACAGCAGGGCCGTCGACGACGGCGGCTGCTGCTCCCGCTGCCTGCTGCTGCGCATGCAGCTGCTGCATGTCACGCATGCATCACCCGCGATACGAGCAAGCGCATGTCACCCTCTGATGCTATCACAAGACTGTGTTCCGCTCCCATGCGCCCCTCTGCAACGCACAACCTCTGGCCGCCCCTGGCCTTCTTGGCTGTTCCTCACCGGTCGTTTCCCACAGTGCGCTTCTGCGAGACCCTGACATCCCCTGGTCAGCTATTACGGACCTTCCAAAGGCAGCGGCAGCCCTGCTGGACGCGCGCTTTGCGCGTTTGACCAGCACGGTGCTGCGCGTGCAGCGGAGCGCGTGTGGGGACACGGTCAAGCTGCTGCTCGCGCTGCAGGATGGAATGCAGGTGGGGTCTGGATTGCGCGATGCTTTTATTCTGCGGTCGTGTGCGATAAATGTGTGTGGACATGCCCATTCAAGATTAGCGTGTGTGTTTCAGCTGTGATGTTTTGTACATGTGTTGGTGGGTGAGCAGACAACCGCCACTTTTGCTAGGACCTGCTACCACGCTTGCCGCTGACCTGTGGCACGTGTGGTGTTTGATGCGGTGATGCAGGTTGAGGCAGTGGTCATGAGCTATGACACATCAGAGCGCTATGCGGAACGGCGGGAACCGGAAAGCGGCGGCGCTGAAAGCAGCGGGCAGCAGCAGCAGCAGCAGCAGCAGCAGCAGCAGCAGCGGCGGAAAGAAGCATGTGCAGCTTCGCCGGATGGAGGCACACGACCAGCCTCCAGGGTGCAAGAGACAGCAGAGGCGAGTGTGAGTGGGCGGGGCTATGGTACCAGCGGCGGCCCGCCAAGCAGCAGCGGTGGCGGCGGAGGAGGCGGCTGGGGCAACAAGCGCGGCACGCTGTGCGTGTCGTCGCAGGTCGGGTGCCAGATGGGCTGCACCTTTTGCGCCACAGGTAGGTGGACCTGGCTGGCATAACATGCCTTGCTGGCTCACATCATGCATGCAGGGGCCTGTTGTGGTGCAAATAGGCAGGCAAACATGCAGGCAGGCCTGCAACAAGCACCAACAGCAGCGGCTGGGACGGCCATACTTGTAGGTGAGAGACACACATGCCATGCGGCGATGCGCACCTGCTGGTCATCCCACGCTCAGCTGCGCACATGCCACCTACAACCTCGCAGGCACCATGGGCTTGAAGGGCAACCTGACTGCCGGGGAGATTGTTGAGCAGCTAGTGCACGCGTTGAGGGTGGCAGCCGTCAGGAACGTTGTGTTCATGGTGGGCACGCCTTCATGGGCGCGGGACCTGAGGGGGCAGAATGGGCGAGGCAGAGACGCGACGCTTCCACAACGCCAGCGTCGCCACAGGGGCGCCTGCCGCGCTTGGGGGACGTTGCCAGCTGCTAGTGGCGGCTGGCAAAGCGGGCACATGCACGCGGGTGACGCCAGCAGCATGCCGGCTGAGCCTCTTCCGGGCTGTCATGCCCTGAGTTGTGCGCGGCTGCTGGCATCGCCGCTCTTTCGCCAGATCACTGAGTGTTCACTTCACAACACTGAGTGGTCCAGCGCGCCGCCTCCTCCCGTCCTCGTCATCCCAGGGCATGGGGGAGCCCCTCAGCAACTACGAGGCGGTGGTGGGCGCAGTGCAAATGATGACGGACCCGCGGTTGTTCGGCCTCAGCCGGCGCCACGTGACCGTTTCTACGGTTGGTGTGGTGCCGCGCATACGCGAGATGGCCAAAGACCTGCCGGTGAGAGCAAGGGCGGGCAAATCCAGCACTTTTGCAACAAGCCTGTCTGGCTGTTTGCGTGCAGTGGGATGCTTTCAAGTCGGCAAAGCATTGAAAACAGCAGGCGTGAGGAAGGGCTTGCGGCCGTGGCAGGTCGGCTGCACATGTGAAGCTACAGCTTATGTAGTGGCCGTTCCCCTGAAGTGATGCCACTAGCTGGTCACCTCTCACACCCTCTTACCACCTGTGGCCCCCTCAGGGGGTGAGCCTGGCGCTGTCGCTGCACGCGCCCGATCAAGAGCTGCGGCGCACGATCGTGCCGAGCGCGCGGGCATACCCCCTGGAGCGCCTGATGGCGGCGGTGGGCGACTACCAGGCAGCTTCAGGGCAGCGCGTGTTTGTGGAGTACGTCATGCTGGCGGGTGGGTGGCAAGTGTGAGTGTGTCGGCGCATGCAAGCTTGCGTCTTGTTGAGTCGTCAAAAACCCTGAATTGGTGTTCGGCACGGGGGTGGGGAACTCCCCAGAAGCTGCATGCTTACAACCCATGCCTTCCAAAATTGCGCACGGCTCACCGGGACTGGGTCCCGCTCACCCTTACCCTCATGCCGAGCAATTGCCTCCCTTACGTTTCTGCCCTCACCCTGATGTCATCAACCCTGAATTGCACCACCAAAACAACGACAGGCGTCAACGACTCGGAGAACTGCGCCCACCAGCTGGGCCGCCTCCTGGCCGGCAGGGACATGCACATAAATCTGATCCCGTGGAACCCTGTTTTGGCTGGCGACGGCATCATCTTCTCTGCGCCTGCACCTGGGTCCGTCGACGCGTTCCGGTCTGCAGTCAGGGCGTACGGACTGAGCGTGACTGTTCGGCAGGAGAAGGGGCAGGACATCTCGGGCGCGTGCGGGCAGCTGGTGATAGACACCTCGCAGCTGGCCGCACAGGGGCGGGCGCTGCAGGGGTTGCCGGGGCGCGCGAGGAGTTGCGGGGGCGCAAACGGGAGCGACGGCGGGGTGAAGGATATTGAGGAGTTGGCGGCTGCCGTTGAATAATCTGTCCTGTGCTGCTTTGATTCTGCTTTGCTCGTGCATCCCAGCCATGTCCAATCAATTCATTTTGTCAAATACGGTCACCCCGGTGGCTCCCACCTTGCCAATGCTGGCATTTGGGCACATTGCATAGCTGCTTCTTGCGCAGCTGTTACACACCTCTATGCACGAATACATGAAACCCACTGTGGTAAAACTTGTCAAAATGCTACAAAGCACTGCCTACCAATCAGACATAGACGTCATCAATTGACATCTTGATCAGAAATAACA
>NW_014013606.1:62797-63472 GCF_000611645.1 Monoraphidium neglectum
TGCCCCGGCCGCCGCCAGGGGGCCCAGCGTGCTCCCCCGCATCGGGAGGGCCCTTGGGCGCTGCGTGGGTTGCGGACGGAGCGCGCGGCGCTGGGCGGGCCCCGCAGGCATGCGCCGCGGTCGGCGGAGGCACGGGGCCTCCGTGCGTGCAGCTGGCGCGCTGTGAAAGGCCTAAAATGATTATGGGGACCGTCCGTGGTGCGGAGGAGCAGCGGCGCGGCCTGGGGTGTCGGCTGGCCTCGCGGCCGGCCGCGGCCGCCCCAGTTTTCTCGGCTCGGACGCACCCCTCGAAAGGAAGCTGCTCGGCGGCGGCGGCAGCGGCGGCGGCGGCGGCGGCGCCAGCGCAGCCGGCGCGCTCAACAACCCTCGCTCCGCCCCTGGATTGCAAATCCAGTCGGAACTCGTGCGCGCTCGTCCGTTCGCGGAGCCGTCAATGGGTCAACGCAGTGTTGCGCGGCGCCTTCGGGGAGGCTTCGGCTGTGGATCGCTCTGCGGGATCCCGATATATAATACATATCGACACGCTGACAGCACGTGGCGGTCTCAGCGCTGAGCGCGACTGTCATCAGGACTGCGATCCTGCGGAACAAAGGGACGCCAAATCCCAGCTCGAATCGTTGATTCGTGATGGTGGCAATCCATTCCCACTGCTGGCAGGCCACCCGGGACGGCGCC
>NW_014013606.1:63966-65005 GCF_000611645.1 Monoraphidium neglectum
TCGCGCGCGCCACACGCGCGCTCCCCAAGCGACCCTCCGAAGCAGGGCCAGCCGAGCCGGAAAATTGGATGGTCCGCCACACTGGTCCTGTTGCGCACATATATTTTGGAGTGAGTTGAGCGCATGAGCCACGTGGGTGGGCAGGTGTGTGCGATCTTATTATGCCTGACAAACCGTAATCCATCTTTGGCTCTTGTTCCACGCCCAGGTGCCGAGTTATGCGCTGCATCATGCTTGCTGCTTCATGTGCTGGTGATTCATGTGGCAACATGCAAGTAATCTGTCAGCAGGTTCTTGTGATTGCACGACACATTCCAATGCAGCCAGCGGCTTGCTTGTTACTCAAGTTATGCCAGCCGAGGCAGCACACATGCAGGACACTCTCTCACAGGCAGCAGCGCCACGCAGCTTCATGCCAACACATGGCAAACACACCAACCACCTGCTTTTTGCAACCAGCAACCACCTGCTCACTGATTATGCAATGACAGCAGAAGACTGACAACACTGGGACAAACAACCCATCATCACGCCAGCAAAACACAAACACAGCTGCAGCGAACCATTGCGCCCAGCCCTGCGCCACACGGTGTGGGCAAGGCGGGGCGCGCCGGCAGGCCAGCCGGTGTCCCCTCACTTCTTCCCGCTCAGCAGCATCTTCCGGAACTCATCGTTCGACTTTGCCCTCCCGTCGTTGGGCGGCAGCGCAGCGCCGCCGCCGCCGCTGGCGGGCGCGTCGGGCGCCTTAGCCAGGGCGCGCGGCACGAGGCCAGGCATGCGCGCAGGGGCAGCGCCCTCCTGGGCCTGCGGGGTTGTTTGTATTGCGGTCACAGTTGGTGCCATGGTTGTGAACGGAAAGTCAATGTGACGCGGGCAGCGCAAGAGCGCTTCCAGACAAGGTGGGGCGCCCGCAGCCGCCAGCGGAGCATGTGGTAGCGCAGCCTGATGCCGTGCGGCGCAGTCTCACCTGGATCGTGTTGCGCATGTGCCCCATGTTGCCGTGCGCCGCGCTTACAGGCACGTGAGGCATCCCCAGCCC
>NW_014013605.1:0-10234 GCF_000611645.1 Monoraphidium neglectum
GGGGTGAAGGTCGGTGAGCAGGAGCAACCATGGTGCGTGCGGGTCAGGCCTGACTTCCTGCGGGCGCATGATGCCACACCCTTGGACTTGCAGTTGTGCAGGGCAGCAGCCCGCCCAGGCGCGTCTGTTTGGCTTTGCCTGGCGTTGATGCATGCTGGCATGCTGTATTTCCTCATGTCTCCTATCCCGTCCAACCCGTTGAACCCATCCGGCATCCGGCCTGACCCTCGAACCCACCAGAGCGAGCTTGAGAAAAACAAGTGCCGGCCCAAGAGCATTGACGTGTGGCTGCGCGGCGTCGACACGGAGGTCTTCCACCCCCGCCACCGCAGCGAGGAGATGCGGCTGCGCATGACGGAGGGCCACCCCGAGGCGCCGCTGCTCGTATACGTCGGACGCCTGGGAGCAGGTGACTGCGCGTTGACTGCGTTTGACCGCGCTCCTGCTGTTTCCTCTTGTCGCGTTCGGTTGTTGTGTGTTTGGGACATCCCTGCAGGCGCAAGCGTGCACTACCTGCCGGTTTGTGAAGCGATTTCTCTGGGTTAATTGGCCCAACGTCGCACTTTGCTGCTGCGCCAACGGGATGCAGCCAGCCCTTCAGCTTCCACATGACCGGCACACCACCACCCCGTTCCTGCTGCGGCTGCTTTCAACCCGCCGCTTTCGAACCTTGTCCATCCCTCCCATCGCCCGCCCTCGCCCCCCAGAGAAAAACCTCACGGTGCTCAAGGGCGTGCTGGAGGCGGTGCCCAGCGCGCGGCTCGCGTTTGTTGGCGACGGGCCCCAGCGCGAGGAGCTGGAGCGCGTCTTTGCGGGGTTGCCCGTCAAGTTCATGGTGGGCGGGTTGTGAGGCGCCCGGGGTGTGGGCAACAAGTTGGCGCGAGGGCTTTGGCGTGCAAACGTTTGCGAAGGCTGTTGCCACGCTACCTTTGTGGGTGTCGGCGCGTTGCACCATGTCTGATTTCGCTTTTCTTGCCTCACCTGCTGCGCATCTGCGCCCCCACAAGCGCACTGCCCTTGGCCGTGCGCTCGTCCAGCCTGCTACCTCTTCATGACCCCGAACCCCTCCCCCACCAAACCCCTCAGGGCATGATGAAGGGCCAGGAGCTGTCCGAGGCGTACGCCAGCGCCGACATATTTGTCATGCCCTCCGAGACCGAGACCCTGGGCTTTGTCGTCCTCGAGGCTATGGCCAGCGGCGTCCCCGTCGTCGCCGTCGCGGCCGGCGGCCTGACCGACATCCTCACGCAGCCAGGCAAGACCGGCCTGCTGTACGCGCCAGGCGACTATGCGGCCTGCGCCGGCCACGTGCGGCGGTTGGTGGCCGACCCGGCGGCCGCACGGGAGCTGGGGGCGGCGGGGCGCTCGGAGGTGGAGCTGTTTGGCTGGTCGGCCGCGACGCGGAAGATCCGGGAGCAGCAGTACGCGCGCGCGATCCGGCTCGCGCGGGGCAAGCGGCGGTTCTGGTGGCTCGCGCTGCGGGTGCGGGCGGCGCGGCTGCTGCGGGCGTTGGGCGGGCTGGTGGTGGCGTCGTTCCTCGCGGTCGTGGCCGCGCTCGACTACGCGCGCCCCTACCGGCCTGTGGCGGCGTGAGGGCGCGCCAGGTCTTGAGGCCTGCTCGCGCAGCCGGCTGTCTGTGATGAAGAATATCAGCAGGGTGTTTTTCGTGGGCTGCGCGGCCGTTTAGGGTACATGCGGGCGCGTCCGCCGCCGTGGCCGGTTCGGCCGGAACGTCGCTTCCCGAGCGCCGCGCCGGCGTCTTTGTTTGAGAACGGGCCTGTTCATATTGGTCCTGTTTCATCCCTCTCGACTGTCCTTGTTTGGTGCCACGTGGGACACGCCCTGGTTTGACTTGAGTTCGTACCACCACGCTTTTTTTCCAGAGCTTGCCTTGCGGCCGGCTGCTTACAGCAGCCACGCCCCAATTTGAGTCCAAGCCGATTGACCGTGTCTCTTCCAGTTTTATCATGATTCCTGTCGTGTTTGTCTGTGTGCTGGCACGTGCTGCGCGGCACAGACGCCTGTGTGCTGGGTTAGCGCTTTGCTCATGCTGGGTCTCGTGTCCCATGTCCCGGCCTCGTGCCGTTGCTCCATCCACGGGGTTCCACCTTGTCAGCTCCACCCAGCGCGGCAGGGAAGCCAGCCTGCCACTCTTTTCCCTGTGGCCCCTTGTGCACCTGATGTCACTCTGACCCCCCCCTGCGTTGCATGCAGTTGTGGCAAGCAAACAGGATGCGAGAAGAAACAGAGGCATCATCAAAGGGCCTGCCTTGCAACATTCGCACCCCATTACCTGAATCATTTCATGCAGCCCGCCGTGACGATTCATCGATACAGTTACCCCTTGTCTGTGCGCCGTACACCTGCACGCCGGGGCGTAGTCGCTGCATTCTAGTACCGGTTCTATGCAGGGCGCTGTGCCACAATCTATGCTTGATGACCTGGCATGTCTGTCATACGGGCTACATCCTTATACATGTAACCTCAAATATGATGCCGTCCAGTTGTCTCAGGCACAGAGTGGTGGGCGGATTGCGAGTGACCACAGTCCAAGTGCGAGTGATACCGAACGTGAGTAAGAGCTCAGAGCTCTGTGGTTCCGGCCATGGCTGGTATCAACTGTAGTTACGTCAAGGGTAGCATCTGAGCATCTGTGTGTTTATATCGACTACGATAACGAATTTGTGCTTGTTATGACATCGCGATCTGTGCTTATCATACATCCAAGTCCTCGACCGCGGGTCGAAGCCGTTCAGAGCACACAGCAAATATAGTTACGGAAGATGGCGGTTTCGGCAAGAGGAGCGCGCTTGTCAGCCTGGTCTCCGTCGCAGCAACAGCATTTGCGCGGGCTTTGCAGGGCACCACGCTGCGGCGCGCCTCTGCGGCCCACACATTTGCAGCCATACCACCGGGGTTTGGGCGTGCTGGTGAGCAGAATGCTGTGACGTGAAGCTGTTGCCGATTGCCGAGTACCAGGACACAAGGAATATTTCAGCATACAGGTAAAGCGACCCCGGCGCTGCTGCACTTGCGCAAGCTCTCGCCCTTGACTACCCTCACCTACGCGGCTTCACGCTCCCCCACGCGCGCATGCACCCGCCGCCTGCATGCGGCATGCAGATAAGATCATTGCCGCAGGACGGCGGCGAGCCGGCGCAGGCGTCTGCAGCAGCCGCGACGGACCAGCAGCAGCCGGAGCCCAGCGGCGTCGCAAAGCTCGTTGGCACGCCTGCTTACCTCGCCATGGAGGTGCGCTTCGCTGTCGCAGGCGCCGGGTGGATGCCCAACCTCGTTTCAACAGGGCGGCGGAGCGCTCTCTCATGCCGGTCACTGTGCCGTGTGCCTCCATGGCCCGCATGCTCTGCAGCCCCCCGCAGCATACTTATGCATGCTAGGTGGCATGCTGGGCCGCCCTGCTTCCCAATCCCGCGCCTGAAATTTCAGATCGCGGAGCTGCTGCTGCTGCTCATGCTGTATGACGCGGCCTGGTCAGGGGATTGGAGCCGCATCGGAGCTATTACCAAGGGTAGGCTCAGCAGCCCCAGTACCCCCGCCAGAGGAAACCGCCAGCCACGGAACTGCTGCTTCGTCCTCTTCCGCTCTTTTGTGTTGCTTGTTTTGCAACCAATGCTGCAACTACTATCAAAGGCACCGTCCGCTGCGCTCTGCAAGCTGCTTGCGCCCTCAGTTTGGTGCAAACTCACAGAACCACTCAACTGCGACTCATACAACCACAGACACGGAGCTGCTGCTGCAGAAGCTCTCACTCGTCCCGCTCATCGGCCACGTGGTCACAGCTGTGGGGGCCGGCGTCCTCGCCAGCCGCAAGGGCAAGAGCCCCGTTGTCCCTGCAATCAAGGTGGGCGAATTGGGGAATGTGGTGTTTGGTGAGTTTGTTTGCACACATGCCTGTCGCGTTCATCCACCCTCTGTCCATGCAGCCTCCTGCGCTGCTGTTGGCTTTGAGCAGCTCAACAACTGTCTTCTGCGGTCGTGCCTACACCTGTTTGGCTTGCCGCCACCCACCCAACAGGGCTACCTTTTTGGCGCGCTGGGTCTGTACGAGGAGCAGTACTCGCGATGACTGCTGTTATGGACCTGAGCTGTGTATTCACAAGGCTGGTTGTTTGACAATGCACTTTTTTATGGACTTGTCATATTCTTGTTACCAAGGGGCTGGCGTGGGCTGTGCTGCCTGAGCCCAAGGGAGCACCACATTTAACAAGGAAGCGCGCTCCCTTGTGAGCTTGACATCACAGCCCCCGCTAGCCAAGTCAAGCGGTACGCAGGCTCCTACAGAATCAACCCCGCTTGTCCACTCTCAACGAAACTCGCAAACCTTTGTGTTAGCAACAGACCTGGCGACAGGTTCCCGTCAGGTGCCCCCTGATGACCAGGGCACTTCACGATGAGGCTGCAGCCACCGCGAACGCCATGGAACCCCGCCGCTCAGCAATAATGAGGATTGAAATCATTGAAGAGTGCAACGGATACCGCTTTGTTGGCCCCTTCTAGCTGAGATAGAGGGCTCGGTGGACGATCAGACCTGGCGTGGCCTACCGCTCGCTGGTCTGCTCAGCCAAAGGTGTTGAGGTGCGTGGCGTGATAAGGAAATGAGCAGTAATTCAAATCAACAAGAAAGCGGTCCATATAACCCATGTTGATGTTCTGCATCGTCAAGGCCGACAACGCGCGGGCCTCTACAGCACCCACGACGCTAAAACGAACGTAAAATTGGATCATAGGCCACTTCATACTGGCTCACAGCACCCCAGCGCGATCGCCGAACGCCATTGCGCTGCGTCCGCACAGGCGGCGCCGCCCCGCCCAGCCCGAGCCGTGTTGTTGGCACAACCAGCCCCAAGTCACCAAGGGGCGATGCCCAGCCGCAGCTGCTGACACAGCAGGACAAATCTGAGCAGCAATGAGGTCCCCAGGCAGGCCCGGGACTCCTAGCGCCATCGCAAACGGCGGAGGCGGCAATGCCAGTGGTGCCCGGGCCACTGGTGTCGACGACGCCATTGGCGCGCTCGACCGCGGCAGCCGCGTCTGGTACAGGCAGGATGCGACCACCTGGATCCTCGCTGAGCTGCGAGAGCCGCTGCCGGCCGCCGACTCCACAATCGCGGCGGGCGCCGACGGGCGCGCTGGCAGCGCGGCTCTCGCCGCGCCCGCAGCGGTGGTCACGCTTCTGTCCGGCCCTATGGCCGGCCGGGTGCTCGAGGGCGTCCCCGCGTCCAGCCTGCTGCCCGCAAACCCGGATCTGCAGGCGGCGATCCCGGACCTCACTCAGCTGTCATTTTTGAACGAGCCCTCCATCCTGGGCAACCTGCAGCTGCGGTACTCCGCCGATCACATCTACACCTGCGCGGGCCCGGTGCTGATCGCGCTCAACCCCTGCAAGGAGCTGCCGCTGTACACACCAGAGATCCAGCACGAATACAGGGGTGGGTTCAGGCGGGCTCAAAAATATTGGGCCCCAGCGAGCAGTTGGGCGGGCGTGGTGGCACCACGTGGACCGCAGTGATTGGGCGCAGGGTGTGTGTGTATAAGTGTGTGTGTGTGTGTATGTGTGTGTGTGTGTGTGTGTGTGTGTGTATAAGTGTGTGTGTGTGTGTTGGGGGGGGGGGGTTGGGACCGTCACGCGGCTATTCTCTAGCTGCAGAGTGAGCGGGGCGACTGACACGGCCGGATACGCAAACCCGCGGCTCACCGCTCGCTGACGCGCCCCCCTTGCGGAAACGCGCGCCTTGCGGCCTGCCGCCTGCCCGCAGCGGTGGCGCACGAGTCGCTGCACGCGCTGCCGCCCCACGTGTACATGGTGGCGGGCGCGGCCTACAGGGCCATGGTGCGGGAGGGCGCCAGCCAGTCCATCGTCATCAACGGGGAGTCTGGGGCAGGTGCGGTGGTCTCACACGCCTGTGCGCGCAGCAAGTGTATGGGGCCGGGGTGCTCATGTGGGGGGAAATCGGGGGTGCGACAGTGGAGTGCACAGCGGCTTGCGCTGGGTAGGAGACGAGGTGTGCGTATGTATACTGCGTGTGTGTTGTGTGTGGTGTGTGGTGTGTGGTGTGCGTGTGTGTGTGTGTGATTTTTAATGGTTCTCTGCCCAGAGTTGCCAGCACAAACTGCCGTTGTATGGGAAGCAAATCCGCCTGCAATTGCCCCTGTTCCCTGTCCCCACCCCCTCTTTCCCACCTCATCGTCGCAGGCAAGACCGAGACCACCAAGCGTGCGATGCGCTTCCTGGCATCCCTGGCGGGCGGCCCGGGGCGCATAGAGGAGCGCGTGCTGGAGACCAACCCGGTGCTGGAGGCCTTCGGCAACGCCAAGACGCTGCGCAACCACAACAGCAGCAGGCGCGTGCGCACACGTGCACGCGCACGTGCGCAAGCGCCGCGGCCCAGTCTGTCCCCTGACCGCGCCACCCCCAGCAAGCTACGGCAGCCGGCCGTCGAAAGGAGGATTGGCGGCGGGCCGCCATGCTTGCTGCACACCAGCCGCCCCCTTCTCCCGACGCACCGGGTCCTTTTGAGACCGCGTCGCCCCTCAAAACCCTTCACCTGTTGCGCCTGCGTCCCCCCTGGCGCCCCAGGTTTGGCAAGCTGGTGGAGATCCACTTCAACGCGACACACCAGATCTGCGGCGCCCGCATCCGCACTTACCTCCTGGAGAAGAGCCGCGTGGTGGGGCCCCAGTCCACCTGACTATGTGCACTGCATGTGTTTGCACGCTTCGGCTACTTTTGTGCGCCATTTCAAGCCTTGCACTACCGTTTACAACTGGCAGCACACATACGTGTGCTTGCACCCGTGCGTACTTGCTGGTGCGTTGTGTGTGTGCGTGCGCGTTTCAGCACGAGTGCGGCAAGGACTGAAGCCTCTTCTCCAAAAAGCTGAATCATTTGCCCGGTCGCCTTCCCCCCAAGGCGCGCCGCCTGCCAGGGGAGCGCTCCTTCCACATCTTCTACCAGCTGGTGCGCGGCGCTGACGAGGCGCTGAGGGCGGCGCTGCGGCTGCCGGCCCGCCCCCAGGATTTCCAGTACCTGGCGCAGAGCGGCTGCCTGGTGGGTGGTCAGGGGTCGCATGGACTGGTGCGCCATCCATCAAGGGTGGGGCTGTGCGAGAGCATTCCGGCATGAAGTGTGTGTGTGTGTGTGTGTGTGTGTGTGTGTGTGTGTGTTGCTTGTGGAGGTTGCCCAGTGCAGTTGAGAGCCTTGAGGGGGCTGTCTCGGGATGACGATCGGCCGTGCACAGGGATGGGTGAGGGACACATGCAGGCTGCCACGAGCCCATCACTTCACGCACAAGTTCACAACTACAAGTGCGTCCACTCACATGCCCCACTCCATGCACTTAAACTCTTACGCATATCACACACACACATGCACACGATGTGCTTCATAATTGCAGGACATCGCTGGCGTCGACGATGCCAAAGACTTTGGAGAGGTCAAGGCGGCGCTAGCCGACATTGGAATCTCGCCAGATCACCAAAACGCGCTGTTTGCGCTGCTGTCCGGGGTGCTGTGGCTAGGCAACCTGGAGTTTGAGGCGGTGACTGATGACAGCAGCCGCGTCGCAACAAGCTGCGACGGCAGCGGCGGTGCGCTGGAGGCGGCGGCGGAGATGCTGGGGGTGGAAAAGGACGCGCTGGCTCACGCGCTCACGAACAAAAAGGTGCGGCACGCTTTTACGGTCAAGGGTTTTTTAGGGTAAACTGCTGCTGACCGTCCCTGCAACTATGCCGTTTTATGCTTCTGCGCATCAGTGCAAGGTTGTCGCTCTGATTACCTCCCTCAGCAGCACCACCCCAACACCCTCTCGGCCTCGCCTGCTCTCTGCAATCTGTCCCACCTGTCCCCGCGCTTCTCGTCTCCGCTGGCACTCAGATCCGCGCGCGCAACGATCTAATCGTGAAGCACCTGAATGCTGACGAGGCGGCGGAGGCGCGCAATGCGCTCGCCAAGGCCGTCTACGCAGGGGTGTTCAAATGGGTGCGCTGCCTGAGGCTGTGGTTTCAGTTGATTGTTGAATATGCACCTCTGGCCTGTTTGAGCAGCTTAAGGGGACGCTACCACTGCACTGACACAGCCCTTCACAAAACAACTAACACACACACACACACACACACACACACACACACACACACACACACACACACACACACACACACACACACGCGCCCGCATGTGCGTCCGCCTGGCTTCTCAGGTCGTGTCCCGCATCAACGAGTCCCTGGACACCGGTCGCCGCGGTACCGGTCAGTTCATCGCCATCCTGGACATATACGGCTTTGAGGCGTTCAACACCAATAGCTTCGAGCAGCTGTGCATCAACTACGCAAATGAGGCGCTGCAGCAGCAGGTGGGGCGGGCCTGAGGGGCGGGGCGAGGCGACATGTGTGTTTGCGAGGGGCGGGGCGTGATGGTGCGCGTCATGATGCTCAAGCCCTGCGCGATGGGCTGCAGCAGCATGCGGCTCGCGCTGCTCACCATAATCAGCCAGCCAGCTACCCAACCACCTGCCCGACCCATCCTGACACCCCTGCTCTTGTCCCCACCCATCCCTCCTCAGCCCACTCCTCAGCCCACCCCTCTGCCCCCCTACCCCACCCCCAGTTCACGCGCCACCTGTTCACCCTGGAGCAGGAGGAGTACATGGCTGAGGGGGTCGACTGGACGAAGGTGGGGGGCCCAGGGGGGGCGCGGACTTGTTGGGCCGCTACCGGCATGCGTGTCAACATGCAAGCAGCACGACTGCAGACAGGCAACCGCACAGGTGGCTCGAACGGGGGAGCAAGGACGATGCGAGCCCAAGATCAACAGATCATGTCCCAAGCTGTAACCCAATCACCCATGGCTCCCTTTTGGTGGCACGTCTCACCACGTTCCCCCTGCCCTGCCAACCCCAAAACCGCGCACCGACTGTTTTGGGACGGCCGCTCTCACCACCAAAGGTGGAGTGGACCGACAACAGCGCCTGCCTGGAAGCCATTGACGCGATGCCGCCCAGGGGCCTGGGTGTGCTCGCTGTGCTGGACAGCCAGTGCAAATTCCCCAAGGCAAGGGCTCTGATGGTGGAGTTTGAGCGCGCTGCTGGCCGGCGCGTGCAGCCGCAGCGCTCTGCCGCAGGGTCCCCGCTTGATGCAACGCACTGCCGTGCTACCAGCGTTGCATGTGTCGCAATAGTGGGTGCTTTTGTGAGCGGCTGTCACTCCAGTGCGCCTGCAAGTTGACAATCGCATACGCGCCGGTTCGCATGCAGCCAACATACACACCTTGAGCCACGCCCCGGCCTGCACTCACGCTCCCGTGCCGCCATGGCTGCGCAGGCCTCCGACGAAACGTTTGTCACCGCGCTGCGCGACGCCATGGGCGCAAACGAGATATTTGCGACCGACCCCCGGCACCCGGTGCGCAGACCCAAGGCCTGACCTGGCATTGCCGGCGGGCGCGGTATTTCCCTCGCATGCGCGCGACACCCGCACGCTTGGGATTTTGGATGTGGCTGGTGTTGATCGCGACTGCCTAGTGTCTTCCAGTGCACCTCTGCCGTTAGACGCTGCTTCTCATCCGAATGGCACACACCCAACACAGAACACACTCAAGATTACGTAGGCGCCGGCACACGCGCGTACACACACACACACACACACACACACACACACACACACACATGTCCTCACCGCCACCTCTCCTCCCCGAAGGACCAATTCCTGCTGCGCCACTACGCCGGCCCCGTGGCCTACAGTGCCCCCGGCTTTTTGGACAAGAACAAGGACGCCCTGAACCCTGACCTCCTGGGGATCGTCTCCGACAGCGACAGCTGGCTGCTCTCCAACATCGGCGCCTCGCTGTCCGAGGTTGCCTCTGCTGACGGCGCCGCAAACCCCGGCGGGAACCTCGGCGGGGGCTCTGGCGCGAACGCAACCGTCAGCGGGCGGTTTGGGCGGCAGCTGCGGGAGCTGCTGGCGACGCTCGACGCTACCGGGCTGCACTTTGTGCGCTGCGTCAAGCCGAACGCCGCGCTGGCGGCGGGCGCGTTCTGCCCTGAGCTTGTGCTTGGGCAGCTGCGGTGCTGCGGCGTGCTGGAGGTCGCGCGGGTGTCGAGGGCGGGGTTCCCCACGCGGTACCCCCACGCGGTGTTTGTGGAGCGGTACAGACTGATGCTGACGCGCGACCAGCAGGCGGCGCTCGCGGCGGCGCCGGGCGCGCGCGGCGGGGCAGGGG
>NW_014013605.1:10630-26208 GCF_000611645.1 Monoraphidium neglectum
CCGGCGGCGGCGGCGGCGGCGCGGTGGCGGCGGTGGCGGCGGTGCTGCGGGCGTTTGGGGTGAAGGAGGGGCAGTTTGCGATAGGGCACACCAAGGTGTTCTTCAGGCCAGGTGGGTGGGCCACAGTTGGCGGTTCAGATGGCAGTTCAGGGGTTTGACATGTTTTGTGTTCAGGGCTAGGTTCAGCAATGGACTGAGAAGATTGACAGGGGCGCGGCCCAACCATGCTAATCTGCAAACAGCATACCCCCTGCAGCCAGCTCAACTCTTCCCTGTGTTCTGTGTCCAGCGATCCTGCAAGGACATCGATCCTGCCGTGTGTGTTTCAAACCAGTTTCATTCCTATCAATCCATCCAACCCCAAACCCTGGTCTCAAACCCATGCAAATCCCCTTGCCAGGCGTACTGGGATTTGTGGAAGACCGCTGGGCACGCACCCAGCAGGCGGCGCTCAGGATCCAGGCGGCCACACGCATGCGCTCCGCGCGCGACGCCTTCCTCCGCGCGCGCGCCGCCGCCGCCACGCTCCAGTCCGGCTGGCGCGCCCGCGGCACGCGTCTCGCGCACGCGCACGCGGTCCGCCAGCACCGCGCCGCCGCCCTGATCCAGGCGTGCTGGCGCGGCGCCGCCGCGCGCGCGCTGCTGCGGCGCGCTCGCGCGGCCGCGACGACCATCCAGGCCGCCGAGCGCCGCCGCGCGCTCCGAGCGCGCATTGCGGCGCGGGAACGCGCGCGCGCGGCCGCGGACGCGTCCGCCGCGGCGGCGGCCGAGGAGGCGCGGCTGCGTGAGGCGTCGTTCGACGCGCTGCAGCGGCGCTACGGCGCCGCGTCCCTGGAAGACGTGGGGGCGGCGCTCGCGTGCTGGGGCAGCCTGCGGGACGAGGCAGGCGCGCGGCGGGACCCTGCTGACATCAGCGCGGCTCTCTCCTTGTACAGCGCCCTCCAGAGCCTCGAGGCCGGCGCCCGCGGCGACTGCCAGGCGGGCCTGCCGGCGTCGTGGGGCCCGGGCGGCGCGCGCGACGCGGCTGCGGTGGCGGCGGCGCTGCGGCTGGCGGGCGCCGCGCGAGCGAGGGGGCTGGCTGACGAGGCGGCGCTGGCGGAGGCGCTCGATATCGCCGAGGCGGCGCGTCATGCACTGGGGCCGGACGGCTCCGACGCGGCGCAGGTGCGCGCGCTGCTGCGCGAGTTTGCGGCGACGCCTCGGGGGTCGCCGCGCGTGGGGCATAAGCTAGGCGCGGACGGAGCCGGCAGCCGTCCGCCAGGGGTCGCCAAGGCGCCGGCAGGCGACGAAGCGGACCGGCTGGATGCGGCGGCGGCGGCGGCGGCGGCAGGCGGCTGCACTGTGCACCAGGTGGAAGCGGCATCATTGCAGCAGGGGCAGAGGCAGACTAGCGACGAGCGGCAGCAGGAGTGGCAGCAAGAGCGGCAGCAGGGTGGGTACGTGAGCGGCGAGGAGGTCGAGGCGCTGCGGCGGCAGCTGGAGCGGGAGCGCGCCGCCAAGCGTCTGTACGCGCAGCGGCTGGAGCAGCAGGCGGTCGAGTGGATTGACCAGGTGGGGGGTCGTCGCCCGATTTCAATATCTGCCTGGGGGCTGCCTGGGCCGCTGCTGCATAACACTAGACATCCCACATCGCATGATGCGCACTCACGCACACCGCTGGCTCGTCAGAGTCCTATGTCCTGCACCTTCCCAACTTCCGCCAACCGTTTCACTCCTCATGGGAAACACTCAACCCAGGTGCGCTGCCTCCAGGGCTACATCGATCACCTCAAGACCAACATGCAGCCGCTGCAGCACCACAACAACCACCACAACCACTATTACCATCATCAGCATGAGCAGCAGCACGAGCAGCAGTATGAGCAGCAGCAGCAGGAGGAGGAGGAGCAGCAGCAGCAGCAGCTGTGGCGGCTGTCTGCCGCCGGCAGCGGCGGCGGCGACAGTGTCACCAGCCCGCACACGCCGCTCGTCGTCGCGCGCACGGCGAGCAGCGCCCCGCCAGACCGCGATGAGCTTGCCTGCGGCTACGCGGCCGCCGCGGAGGCCGCCGCGCGCCGCCAGCTGCAGCAGCAGGAGCAGCAGCATGAGCAGCAGCTGGGCGCGCTTTCCCCGCGCGCGCACGGCGTCTCGCTCCGCGAGGCGGCCGCGGTGGCGGTGGCGGACCACAACGCGCAGCTCATGGCAGAGGTGTCGGCTGCCCGCGCGGAAGCTGCCGCCGCGGCAGCCGGGGCGGCCCCTGCGGGCGCGGGGCGCCTCCTGGCGGCGGACCGCCTCCGCGGGGCGGACCTGGGGGCGCTGCGCAGCGGGCTGCAGCCGCAGAAGGGCAAGGGGGGCCTCATGGGCCGCCTGCGCAACGCGGCGGGGCGGGCGCCGCTGGCGCCCGGGCAGATCAACCTGAGCACCATGCCAGACCTGGCGGCCCCTGGATTGCTGGACGAATTTGGGGCGCAGCGGTCGGGCGGCGGCGTTGGCGGCGGCAGCGGGGGCGGGAAGAAGAAGCTCGGAGGGTTTTTGTTCGGGAACCGCGCGTGAGGGGCCGGCCCGCACTCTTTGGGATCGATGGGGCCCGGCGCCTGTGCGCTGTGGGGGCTTATGGGCCCCCCACAGCGGGGTTTCACCACATATTGATTCTGCTGCAGGGGTCGCGTGGGCATTCAGCTCAAAAATTTTCAAAGCAACAGCAGGGTGTTTGACCTGACTGCGGAAGGCCGCGCTATTACTAATTGGACTGAACCTCTTGATTGTTGGTACTCAGGGCGCCTTTTTGTGTGGCTGACCGCCCAGCCGTTCCTGTTCCTGGTACCCTTGTGCCAACCATAAATTTCATTGCCACGCAGCGATGCATTGGCATTGCAAATTCTGACATTTACAAAGTTGTGGTCGGCCTAGGCCGTTTCTGCAAGTGTGACGACAACGCCGAGGGCGATGCCAGCGGCCGGCCTCACAAGCCTGCTGCGAACTTGGGTGACGCTGGACCGCCCAGTGGGGGTGCAGCTGCAATTGCTACACAACAATCCAAAAGCACTGCTGCACAGTCACATAATCATAAGACATTGTCATGAGGAAGCCTATCTACTTGACACAGGGCCGCCGGCCTGTCATTGCTGCTGGTCGCCCGCCCGCTCCAGGGTGTTGTAATTAAGAAGCTTCTCGATCAGGTCGACGTGGGTCATCAGCATGCGCCGGCAGCAGTACCGGTTCAGGTTGAGCGCATCGAGCGCCTCCCTGCAAACGTGGCCGCGGCGCACACATGGTGTGAGGCACGCAGAGTGACGAACAGGCACGGCAGAGGTGGGCTACCGCAAGCTTCACCATTAGGGACCACACTGACTTTCAACCTGAGCAGATTGCAGGACGCCAACTTCCCCGCGTCTCTGCTGCTGCTGCTGCTGCTGCTCGCAGAACCACGCCACGCACAACACCAAAGGCCCACCCTTCGGTGTAGTCGGCCTGCAGAAGGTCCAAGTAAGTGTCCCACTTGTTGCCAATCACCTGCACGCGTTCAACAAGTTGATGGCGGTGAAAGTCGTCTCGCTTTGCAAATCAGTCGGCCGACGCAGTCGAGGCTGCAGCGAGGCACCAGCCGCCCTGCGGTGTCGTGCAGCCTGCCATTGCTACTGACCACATTCATCAGCGCAATATAAGCTGCCATCATGTCGAGCCGCGGCCCTTCTGTGGGATGAGACACGCAACAGCTGAGCGCCGATGCGAAAGACGACGCTGCCGCCGCAATCATTCACGTCGCCGCCACCAGCAAGGGCTTACAACTGCCGCAGCACCTATTGATTTGATAATCACGGCGCATGCTTTCGTTCGGGCAGCTCACCTTGCCGCAGGTGAAACACCGCACAGGGATGATCATGGTGGCCGCAGCGGGCCAAAGCCGTGTGTTCAAGTAAAGTACAACAATTTCTAAATTGTCCTTTGCGTAGCTTGAAGGGCGGCTACTGCCTCAGATCGCTTGCTTTGCACTAGCAGACGAACGAAGGACAGCTTGCAGCAGGAAGGCCACTGTGGTATGTTTTTCGTCGCGGCATGGTCGCTTGACAAGCCTTGGTGATGGCGGGTGCATCCTTAGGTGCGCCCCAGCTTCCTGAGGGGCGCCCTATCTTCTACACCAATGTTCAAACGATTCAAATGGAACAGAATTTGTAAAACGCTGTTTCCCTAGGCAGTTTCGGCTACACGGCTTCATACGAAGGCGTGCAGCAAGCCCGTCAACTCAGGCCGCATCTGTCAGCCGAGAGGCATTTGCAGGACCCTCGGAAGTGCAGCTTCAAAATTGAACGATGGAGGACGCCACGTGGCTTGCCCCCACGCGGTAGGCACTTCGGCTGACTGGTCACATGCGCGCCGTTTTGCAGCCGCTGCCCCTCACCGCAGCCCTGCACCTCAGCTTCAAACGCTGCTCTCACCCCGCTTTGCGGGTGCTTTGAAAAATGCTCATATCAATCTCCCACCCACAACCCTGGCACGCCACCTCGCTCAGGACACTGCCCAGCAACTTGGCGATGAACAATGTGACGCCGGCGACGCGCCTGCTGGAGAAGCGGCGGCAGATGTTTGAGGTGCAGGAGGCCCTCGAGGCCCAAAAGCAGGACTTTGCACGCAAGGTGCGGCAACGATCGCAATGGCGCAAAGCAGCGCGGCTAGCTTGCTGGCACATGGCTGTCTGGCTGCCTGGCGCGCGGCTGCCTGGCGGCGTACAGCTCGCGCCCAGGCGTCCTTCGCCCTGCACACACATTTGACATTGCAGGAGGAGGTGTTTCGAAAGCGCGAGGACGCGCTCAAGCGCCGCGACCTGGAGCTGCAGGAGAGCCTCATCCGCTTCAGCAAGTTCCTCCAGGAGAACGACAGCAAGCGCGCCAGGGCCGAGAAAAAGGCGGCCGACGAGATCAGGGCACGCCAGGCCAAGGAGGTAGAGATCGCGAAGCTGGCCGAGGTTGTGGACGCGCTGAGCGAGGAGAAGGAGCGCGCGGACGAGGCGGTCGACCGGCGCATGCGGTGCGGGTCGGGTGTTGTGCGCGGCAGAGTCATCCGTTTTGTGTTCCGCTTTGGTTGGTTGATTGGGGAGCTGCACAGCAAGCGGCGGTACCTGCGCGTGGTAGCGGCGTTTAGGGATCACTAGCCGCGCCGAGATTGCCAAGAGTTGTGCGCCGTATCCTGTACAATAGCGGGTGGCCATGCATCCACCCATCTTCGTTGACAGGCGCCCTTTCCTCGCGCCCCACTGTTCACAGCTACCAGCGCTACCTGGAGGCGGTGCTGGAGGCCGCGGATGAGTACCAGGAGATTGGGGAGCTGCTGGCCCGCCACGCCACACTGCAGGCAAGGCACTTCCTACACGCCTCGCCGCCCTCACATCCACCATAGCGGACCCGCCAGGGCTGGGCACGCCCCATGGTCGAATGATGCCTGGAGGGCAAAACTGCTCGAGGTTACCATGGCCAAGTTGCAAATTGCTGCGACCTATCCCGCAGGCCACCAATGCAGACCTGCGCGCCCACAAGTCCCGCTGCGACGCCGCCGCGGAGTCGCTGCGCAGCGAGCTCGCCGAGTACAGCAAGCGGCGCGGCGACGAGCTGCTGCTGCTCAACAACCGCCTGGCGGCGCTGAAGCAGCAGCTGGAGGCGCACGAGCAGGACGCAGCCCTGCTGGAGGCGGCAAAGGACGGCACGCTGGCGATCGCCAGCCAGAGGACGTTGGTGTACGGCCAAGTGGTGCTCGCGACAGACAACCTGTTCAGCCAGTGCCGCCAGCGGTCAAACATCGCGCACGCGCCGCAGGCAGGGCCGCTGCAGCAGCTGGAGGTGATCGGGAACTACGTGTCTGATCTGGTCGCCGCCTGCAAGCAGTTGCAGCAGCAGCAGCAGGTGCAGCAGCAGCAGGTGCAGCAGGGTAGCAGCGGTGCACAGATGTCAGTGCCAGGCAGTGGGGCTGCTGGGCAGCAGCAACAGCAGCAACAGCAGCAACAGCAGCAGCAACCACAGCAGCAACAGCAGCAGCAGCAAGCAGGAACATGAAAAATTGCACGTTGCTGCAGAGTAATAATTGTTTGCCGTGCAATGGCCTTTCAGAGGCTGGCCACCGGAGCTTGGCCTTGATTGACTTGTCGGCGAAAGTAGGGCGCACGACACCCCAGACTTTGCAGAAGGAAGTCTCCACTGTCAGACTTGGGCAAGCAGTTTCATGCAAGCGGATCCTCACTAGCAGTTGCCAGTGGTGCCAGGTCCACAGCTGCACGTCAGTGGTCTCGGCGCTCGGTATGCATATTGACACACGGACACTTGAACAGGCAACAGACCGGATTCCACTAGGTCAGTGCCACGCTCTGCATGCTCTGTGGGTGAGTGTATTACTAAGCGCTGCGCCCCGCTTAGCCAGGAAGGCCCCACCCAACTTGTGAGGCCTCTCACTTTGTCAACCCAGTCCCTGGGCCACCGCAAGCGCAACGCATCAGCTGCGGTAAAGCTCAAAGCAATTTTCAAAGCACTGCTTGCTGGACAGTCATAGCGCGCTTGCATGCAATCGAGGCGCTAGGCGTCGCCTCGTGACCTCAGCTCATGACCTGCCTCGGTTGCTGCGGGTCACTTGGTGAGAGCTCTGGGACCGTTGCTGCGACGCCGCAGTTGAGGTAGCTGCTGAGCAGTTGGCAAGTGGTATTACTGTGGCTTGTTTAAAGCAATCGTCTGAGCGCGAAGCGATCTTGGGATCGCCAGACGGCATCACACGCGAGTGGATCCTGCGGGCTGAGCGCTCGTCCTCAATACAACTTCATAAAGAACAGACTGTGCAATTATGGGGTTGTTCTCCAAGCTCGCAGAGAAGGCAGAGAAGATGGCAGCGCAGGCGCTGGGAGGCGGTGGAGGTGCTGGGCAGCAGCCTCAGCAGCAATACGGGCAGCAGCAATACGGGCAGCAGCCCTACGGGCAGCAGCAACAATATGGACAGCAGCATCAGGGCGGTTACGCGCCTCCGCAGGTCTACCAGCAGCAGCAGGCGCCGCAGCAGCAGTATCACCCCGGCTTTGGTCAAGCGCCGCCACAGCCGAGCGCTCCTCAGTACCAGGCGCCCACGGCCTACAGCCCGAACCCCCCGCAGCAGCAGGCCCCAGTTCAGGGCCGCAAGAAGGCCGTGCTAGTGAGTTCACCTCTATCCAGCTCGTTCAGTTCCTATCATGGCGCAGCGTATTGAGCGTTGGGTGGTGTGCGGGGTGCTAGGCATGGCATGCAGCGGAGCTGCGTGGCCGGCGCCCTCCTAGCAGATGCACGAGGCCCATACGTGCCATCTGGCGCATGATCGCGTGCATGAACTTCTTCGCTGCACGCTGTGGCATTCGCCCTGCGTGCCCATGGGACGCAGGGCACATACCTGCTCCTGCCCCGCCTCTCACTTTTGTCTGCACCATGCGGCTGTAATCTCCTACTCTCACCAACCTCCATCAACCAGGTTGGCATCTCATACGTCGGGACGCGCGCCCACCTAAGGGGCACCCTCAACGATGTCGAGTGCATAAAGTACTGCCTCATCAACAGGTGGGGTGTGCCAGCCCGGCAGATCCAGCAGCTGCGGCGGACCGGACGGCCAGCCGGCGGAAGGGGCCGCGCACGAGCAGCCCGGGCGGCAAGCAAGCGAACGTGCTGGTTGGGCGGGGCAGAACTTGTTTCAGGATTCGTAGATTCAACAACTTGGATTTGCAGCTGCAGTGGGCTGTTGTGCTTGCGTTTCCTTGGCCTGCACGCGCTGTCTGCAGCAGGTCAGTTGCGTGGCTTCACATGGCCTCGCAGCGGTCTGGGGCAGCTGATCAGCAGCACGGGCGAGCGCCGCCCGGCGGCATTGCAAGCCTGTTTTGAATTCGATATCAACAACGATCTGGGATCCGGGAGTTTGTTTAGGACGGGAACGCCGCGGAGCCGACCTCTTGGCGCCCCACTATTGCATGCCTACTGGATTACAGGTTTGGGTTCCCCGAGTCTCAGATCGTGGTCCTGCGGGACGGTGAGCAGCGGGCAATGCGCCTGTCATGCGGCCATGCCAGCCCCGCAATCCTCAAACCTGCGCCCGCTCTGCCGGGCGGCAATGTGAGGTGTTGGCCCGCTCTGGCGGCAATGTGAGGTGTTGTGGGTGGCGATGTCGAGACAGTGACACCACCCACGTCCTACCCAACTCTGGGGGCCTTGTCCCACCCCGCAGACGTCCAGCACCCGGACTTCTACCCGACAAAGTGAGGGCGCTGCGGGGTCATGCGCGGCTGCTGATGACGCCCACGATCGCAATGCGCAGCTGATTCTCACCCTCATGGCACCTTGACCCCTCTGCAGCACGCCTCACTCTAGCTGGGCTCTGTTTCTTGCCGCCCTTGCCCCTACCTGCCCCACGCCACCGCGCTGACGCTCCCCTTGCCCTCATTCTTGACAGGGCCAACATTTTCCGCGCGATCCAGTGGCTGATGACTGACCTGCAGTTTGGTGACAGCCTGTTCTTCCATTTCAGCGGCCACGGCAGCCAGCTGCGCGACCCCACGGGTGCGCCGTCCCCACATGCATCTGTGTTGCGCACACGCTGCGGGCGAGCGATTGTCGCGCGTGCGTCTGGGTGCACTCAATCACAGGGGCGTCCAAGAGCTGGTCTGATAATGTGGACGTGCCGCAAATGCGCGACGCCTTCAACTGCGCATCTCCGTCTCATGCGCCATGCAGGCATGGAGGCGGACGGCTACGACGAGACCATATTGCCAGTGGACCACGCCACTGCTGGCCAGATCCGCGACACGGGTTAGTCACGAGGTTGTTGTGCCCTTCAGGGTGGGGGCGTTGGCAGTTGCCATGCGGATTGGGAAACGCAGAGCCAGCTTCACGGCCATGCATGTCACTGGCAATGCTGATGTGGCGGGCTGCGGTCGCGCCTTGGCAGTTGGCTTCGAGGCCGTGTCGCGATTAATTTCGTCACCCCTATCATGTAACCCCTCGTCCTGCTGCAGTCCATCCCCATCGACGCGCCTCCCTGCTGCTGCTCATGCCACCTCCGCTGCAGAGCTGCACCGGGCGATGGCTGCGCCGCTGCCTCACGGCGTGGTGTTGCACGCCATCTTTGACAGCTGCCACAGGTGCGTGCTAGCAGGGACCCTGGTTTTACTGCAGATGTCTGGCGCTGCCGTTGCGCCGCCGCTGTGTGACTGAGAGCATTACTGACGTCCTCGCACTTTTGCTCATGATTCTCTCTCCCCCCCTGCTTTCCTGCGTTCTCTCTATCCAACGCCCGCCGCACCTGCTCAGCAGCCCCATCCTTGCCCCGACCACTTCTATAAACATATGCCATCTGCTGACCTGTCCTGCACCCACTCTGACCTGTCGCCCCCTTACTTGCCCACCGACACCCCCACACAGCGGCACCATCATGGACCTGCCCTACGAGACCAAGTATGACGCCAGCGGGGCCATGTCCTGGCAGGCGTCGCGCAATTACGGCACAGCCGGGGGCACTGTCTTCCAGCTGGGCGCATGCAGGTGCAGCGCGGGCGCATGCCGGCATGGGGGCCGTCGACGTGCCCGCGGGGTGAAACGGCTGCATTGCGCTCGCGGGGGGCGGAGTGGGCGACGCCCCACCTCACAACCAAGGTAACAACACCTGCAGCCTCTCATGCCGGCACCTTTGACCCTGCGTGGCTGCCCTTGGGCCCATGCGCTGTCCCCCCTCTGATGCCCGTGTTGGCTCGAGCAGCGACGACCAGACGGCGGCCGACACTGCGGCCCTGTCGCGCGAGGCCTACACAGGCGCCGCCACTTACAGGTGGGGTGGGAGGGGGGGGGGCGCACCCTCGGCCCGCGCACGGGCGCAGCAAGCCGCGGCCAAGCTGGGCTCTCGGAGGCTGACATGCTCGGCTGGCGGACAGCTGCTGTTGCCATGGCTGTCACAGCTGGACACTGCCTGCCGCTCCGCAGCACGAGCGCTGCCCTCGATGTCTACACAAAAGGCAGGCTGGCCGCTCGCACCAGGAAAATGTCAAACAGCACGATACTCTTTCTCGCTTTGACCGCCCCCTGCCCTTCCTCAACCTCTCTGGCCCACCATTCCGCTCGTCTCAATCGTTCTCGCAGCTTCATCGACAGCATCGAGAAGTACGGTGTGAACCAGTCATACGCCAACCTGCTGCTGCACATGACAGAGGTGCGCCTGCCCTTGTGTCTGAGAATGAGCATGCACATGGAGGCCACACGCGTGAGCGGCTGCGAGTCTGCAAGGCGGGACGCGCCACCGCAGGTTACACCAGCCACGCTTGCGGACGCGTCACAAGCAGGTGCTGATGCTCATCTGCCGCCCCTTCCACGCACTCGTGCCTGGTGCTGACCACCGCCAAGAGCAGCCGAACCTCAGTGGCCTGAGATGGTCACGACTTGAGCTATCAATTGGCTGCCCCTGGCTCCCTCCGCTCTGCCTGCAGTCGCTGCGCGCCCTGGGCAAGACGAGCCAGACAAAGCCCAGCGGGGGGTCGGCTGCGCTGTCCATGATGGCACCCATGCTCGGCGGGCTTGCAGGGGTGAGTGGGCCGTGTGCTGGTGCTGGTTGTTCACTCCTGTGCTGCACAAAAACACATCAGCTGCTGCTTGGCAGGTGCATTTAAAAGGTGTGTTGGCCCGGCAGCTCGAGCCACTACCTCCTGCCCGCCCCACTTGACCGGCCGGGCCAAGCGGCGCTGCTGACGGGGGCTCGACGTCCCGCCCGCCGCCGCAGGGCGCGATGGGCATGATGGCCGGCGCGCTGCTGGGCAACATGGTGGACAGGGGGCGCCTGAGTCACCAGCTGGTGAGTGCCACCCGGGGGCCGTCGCCGTTGCGCTGCCCCTCTTGCTTGAGCCCTGCCAACATGCTGCGCCACCAGCGCGTGCCAGACAGCTGCTATGGGTTTGCCTCTTGGCCGCGGCTCCCGAGCAGTTTGGCTGCTAGTGCGGCTCCGTTGGCAGGGCGGCGTGCGTGGACTGCATCAAGGCGACGGGTTGGATGCAGCCAGGCCGACAGGAGTGAACCTCTTGCTTGCCATCCATCCATCCTCCCACAGCCCACACTGGCCTGCGACAAGCCTGTGGACATCCACCAGATCCAGCTGATGATCTGATCAAGGGTTTCAGATCTGGACTGATACAGGCTGTGTGGGTATTGACTGCTGGGGGATCACACCGTCCACTTCCTGCTAGGGGCAAGGCGTGTGTGCGGTGTGGCTCAGTGCTTTTACCTTCAAACAAGCTCGTGAGATGAAGCAAGTTTGTGATTCGCACGCATTCTTGTCTTGTTAGCACAACCTGCCCGTCCCGCACCGCCGCACGCCAGATGGCGGTCTTGTGCGATCTGTACAAGCACTTGTCATATACACTGGGTCCTGCGTCGACTTTTTTAGGCAAGGATCACCCCAATACACTGTGCAGGATTGTTGCATTCTGGGGTTCTGTTCAGGAACTCTGCGCTTTCACAGCCTGAAGCTGTGTAAACCCTGCCTCGCGCACACCCCCAGCTGGCTGTTGGAAGTTGGGGTGGGTTGGAAGGGTCATGCTTCGTGCGACTGGGCGTCCCAGCATATTAAGGCCACCGCTTGCTGCACTGGTATCCATTTGGAATGGTGTCAGCACCGAAGCATGCTCACTCCATCAGTCCTTGTCGTGTCCATGCAGGCATGGATGAGGCAGGAGCAGCAGCTGCTGCTGCTGCGCAGCACGCAGCATGTCGTGACATGAGTGGGCACATCATCCTTTGTGGTCGCAACAGAGAAGGAAACATTATTTGTTCTTGAGTGCGTACCTGATACAACATTTGACAAAGGCCAACCTCTGCCCTCTGTAGAGGCCGTGGTGGCACCTCGAAGCGGGATGGCCTACCTTAGGCGTAAGCGGCTTTACTCAGAGTGCGACAGTGTATCAACAGATATCACCGCCAGCTCTTCTGGGCGGGGAGGCGAGGAGCTGAACGAACCGGACGTCGAGAGCGCGCGGTGGGCGCCAACAGCCATCTTGTTCAGTGCATGAGGTTACATGCATGGTTTATGAATATGATAGTTTCAAATCAAGCTCCGCTAGCGCCATGGGCTGGCGCCAACGTTGCATGCGTTGCGATCGCTGCATGCGCCGCTCCACAGGCAGCAGCAGCTCAGGGCGGCTCGTGAGGAGCATGCAGCCACCCGCTTGCATCTGGAAGAGATTCAGCGCGCATCCAGGGAGCAGCAGGGGCACGTGGTTATGCAGCTGCAGGAGCTGGAGGGCTGCAGTGCAGAAGGGGGCGAGGGCAGTGAGGGCGGCCACAGCGGGGGCTTGTGCGTTGTCGACCTGCACAGGCAGCTCAAGGTGGGCCTTGGGCTGGTGGCGTAGAAGAATGCTATGCCTGGAGCATCATGAGCATGTTTGTCCAGCAGGGAAGGGATGTCACAAGCCTGCTAGACCACCCCCCATTGGTGTGTTGCTGCGAGCAGGGCGCACACTTGCATTTACCGTTGTGTGCATGGCACCGCAGGCGTATGCAGCCCAAGAGCTGGATGCGGCAGCGGCGCTTGAGAAGCTGGAGCAGCAGCACCGTGCCAAGCTGGCTTCCCTGCTAGCCCCGCCCGACGGGCCTCCACAAACCACTGCGGGCGGCTCGCCTGCCCCTGGGGCAGTGGTGCCGCAGGAGCCACGGTCAGAGAGGGCCTCGCAGCAGCAGCAGCAGCAGCAGCAGCAGCAGCAGCAGCAGCAGCAGCAGCAGCAGGTAGTGCAGCAGGAAGTGCAGCAGACAATGCAGCAAGCGGAGGGGCAGGTGCAGCCGCAGCAGCACCAACAGCAGCCCAAGCCTGGTGATGCAGCGCAACCTGTTCAAGTGGACATGGAGCAGCAGCAGGGGCATCACTTGCAGCAGCTGCAGCAGCAGCAGCAGCAACAGCAACAGCAGCAGCAGCAGCAGCAGCAACAGCAGCAGCAGCAGCAAAGGGACAAGGTTCAACAGGAGCCGGAGCAGGAGCGGCTACTCGAGCAGCGCCTGCAACTTCAATCATACGCTGCGCAGCATCAGCAGCATCAGCAGCAGCAAGGGCCGCAGGTGACGCCTGGAAGAGAGGCCGCGAAAATAGATGCGGAAATGGCGCGCGTGGACGCCGAGATGGCCCGCGTAGCCATGCAGCAGGAGCTGGCCGCCAGCCAGCTGGACCGCCGGCGGCGCTCGAAAAAGGCGCGCACCGACGGCATCAGCCAGGTGTGGGAGTGGCTTCATGGCGGCGACGGCAGCGGCGGCGGCGGCGCGGCTGGCGGCGCAGGGGAGCACGGGGAGGCGCGGGCACTGGTGCAGCAGGAGGCGGCGCGGACGGGTTGACAATCTCTCTTTAGCACGCTGAACGACAGCAGCCTCGTTTGGCCCGTGACCCACATGCGTGACCCACCCCCTCGACCTGGGCGTCCCTTACCATGAGCTGACACTGTCCATACTGTATATCTATTCTTTCATCGCGCAACTGGCTATCCTAAGCTCTCAACTTGTAATTCAGGTATTACAAATTCCGTGAACCACCACGCATGCATGCCGACGCGTCCTGTGCCCCAGCAGCTTCTCCCAGGATCCAGATCATTTCTTGAGCTGGACGATGGCCAGGTGGTATCTTGGTACGACACAGGGGGTGGTGGTTGGAGGGAGGCGGTTGCTGTGGTGAACAAGAGATGCCGGGTAGGGAGGCCAGCGTGCGGTCTTGACCACACAGCAGCAACTTGGCAGGCTTTGGGCAAGCGGCGGCACGCCAAGGGTCCAGAGGAGCAGCACCTTGCCCGTCACCAGAGGTGCCCTGAGCTGAGCAGCCGCCCACCACCACAGATCCAGGCACTCCCGCCGAGCAACCGCTCACTTTTTGTGCGACGGCGGTATGCCAGGGGGATGCTGCGATTTCCGCTTGCCCTTGCCCTTGCCGCCGCCGCCACCATCACCGCCGCCGCCGCCGCCGCCGCCGCCACCGCCGCCGCCCTGCTGCTGGTTGGGGTTGCGTTCGTCCCAGCTGCTCTTGCGCAGCTGCACGGGCCTGTTGCCAATGTACTTGCCCTCCATCTCCCGCATGGCCTTGGCAAAGTCGTTGCCGTCCATCAGAGACACGAAGCCAAAGCCCTTGCTGCTCGGGGCAGGCGTGGCACAAGGCAGCCAGGGGGGGGGGCAAAGGGGTGACAGTCAGGTCAGCGGGGAGGGGGGCTCCAGGGCTGGCAGCAGGCCTCGCTGCTCAAAATATTCAAAGGGGTGCGGGCCCGAAGCATTCGATAGGGATAAGACGCACACCGTTGCAACAGGGCAGGGGTCGTGAGGCCAAGGCCTGGGCAGGCCTTGGTGTGGCTTCAGGTTGGTGAGGCAACCAGAGCGGCCGGCTGGCCCGTCTTGCAGCGCCGCTGGCATCCGCCGCCAAGGGGCCGCCGCGTCGCCGCCTGCGGCCGGACACCGGTGCGTGCGTCCCCCCGGCCAGGCCCGCGCACCTCTTCTTGGTCCTCTTGTCCTTGACCACTTTGGCCTTTGCAAAGGACGGGTACTTGATGAAAGCCTTGCTCAGCAGGTCATCATTGACCTCGTTACCCAGGTTGCCCACAAAGATCTGGACATGGGGTTCAAGGAGCACCGGGCACGCACGCGCGTGAGTGCAGACAGAGGGCTCACACGTTATACGGGGGCGCGTGAGCTCAACCGCCTCGGCGCAATGCGCGACGACCTCAAGCATGAGAGCGCCCGCAACCGCGCGCTCCAACCCCTGGCGGGGGGCACCCCGTCCCTTCCCCAGCCCACACTCTGCGGCCACCCCAGCGGGGCGGGGGAGGGGGGGTCTTGCATTAGACAAGCCACTCACCCGGAAGTCGTCCTCCGGCCACTCCCCCAGGGTGGGATCGTACCATCTCGTCCCGGCAGCTTCCCGCACCTTCCCCTTGTCGTCCTTCGCCTTGCCGCCCGCCGCCTTGCCGCCCGCCCCGCCCTTCCCGCCCGCGGCGGCGGCGGCGCCGCCGCCGCCAGCCGCGCCCGGCGGCTGGCCCGGTGGCGGCACAGGCGGCGCGACCGCGGGCGGCGCGGCGGGCAGGCCGGCGGGCGGCATAGGCAGGCCGGCGGGCGGCAAAGGCAGGCCAGCAGGCGGCAACGGCAGGCCGGCCATCCCCATGGGCGGCGGGCCGCCACCAAACCCTGAAGCGGTGCGGTGGGATTTGACGCAGGCCGGGAACCTTGAGAGTGGCTTTGAGGTTCAAAGTTTGACAGGAGTTGCAAAAATGCACGCAATCAGCAAATAGGATGCAATCTGCCGCAACACGCTGGCCCTGGCACCGCCGATCAACTGATCAGGTGCGGCCGCATCCCCGACCTCCTCGCAGCTCGCAGACGACGGCTGCGGCGAGGCCGCGCACCTGGGACACCCATGGGCCCGCCCATGCCGAGGCCCATGGGGCCGCCCAGCCCCATGCCACCCATCGGCGGCGGGCCCCCCATAGGAAGGATGCCAGGGGCGCCCATTGGGGGGCCGCCCATGCGCATCTGGGGCAAGCCGCCCATTGGGGGCCCGGGCGGCGGCGGCAGGCCACCCATCGGCCGCGGGGGCGGCGCGAGGGGCGGGGGTGCCAA
>NW_014013605.1:26879-62668 GCF_000611645.1 Monoraphidium neglectum
GGGGCGGGGGTGCAAACGGGGGGGGTGCCAACGGCGGCGGCACTCGGGGGAGGCCGCCCGCCGCGGGCGGCGCCGCTGCTGCTACTGCTGTGGCTGCTGTGGCTGGGGCCGGAGCTGCCGCTGCTGTTGCTGCTGCTGGTGGCGGTTGCATCTGCGCAGTGTGCAAGTGCGTGCGGCGTGCGTGCGTGTGTGTGTGTGTGTGTGTGTCTCTGTGTGCATGTGCGCACGCATGGGCGCATGCGAGGGTGGAAAGACACATATGGTAGTGCCAAGGCACGGAAGCCGGGCAGAGCACGAGGCAAGCCGTCAACGCTTACTGCATGAGAGTTCGCTTGGCTGCCTCAACTTTTCGGCGATAGCATGTAGTTGTGACACTTATTGCTGCAGTGCCACCTGCTCACCGGTGGGGCCAGCCTGGGAGGCGCTGCGCCTGCCCCCGGAGGTGGGGCCGGCGGGGGCGGAAGGCGCGGCGCCCCTGCGGGCCGCGCCCCGGCACCGCTCGTTTGCTGCTCCGAGGGGCCAGTGGAGGCGGCCACTTCTTTTTCTACAGCGGCGATCTCCCCCATGAAGGCCGCGAGCTCAGCATCCAGGTCTGCCATCTTGCTCGCAGCGCTGGGGTGCGCAGCGAGCGCCGCGCAACCGGCAGCAGCGGCAGCAAGTGGGGTGGCAGCCGGCGGCCAAGGCTAGTGTTCTGGGTTTCTCGTAAGCATGCACTAATATTTACTGCAGCGATGTTACACACAAGCACTCGCGGGTAAGCGGCACGGTGTGATCTAATGCCACGCAATTTGTCGGCAGGAGCTTGCTGCATAACACAAAATCATTGTCTATTAACAGTCGTCATGAGTGAAGCATGAAGCTGTCGCGGGCATTGCGGCGGTTGCCTGATTGTGCAGTCACCACGACGCAAGTGTGCCGCTGCCAGCAGGGGCGCCGGACGCACGCTCATACTGTGCACAGCCAATGCCTGAGATAAAAAGTTTGCATTTGAATTGATGTAATGCGCGCAGGTGTGCCCTCGTTCTTGGTCAGCGCAGTTACATTACGTCACGAAGAACGCTGGGCAGCGCGAGTGTTGCCACCCTGTGAAGCGACCGCCGCATGGCAGCTCGGGGGTGCCGCACGTCCAGCGAAGCTGTGCGGCGCTGTTTCGTTTTGATGTTTGAGTGAGATGTCCGTTGCATCACGTTGACCCCACTGGTGAACCCCAGACAGCTGGAGCTGACCTGCTGCCACCCTAGCATGCATGAAGGTCAATAACAGGCGCCACATTGTTTCAGCCAAGCAATGCGAACGGGCGTAAACATTCTGCACCAGCACCTCAACCAAAAATGGCCCGAGAGTTCAACAACTCAATGACTGGTGATTGACCCTGGGGCGTGGACAACATTGTGTCCTACCCCTGCACCACCCAAGCAATGCGTAGTAGTTACGCCTCCAGGATGGAAACCCAGGCACCCGCGGAGCTGCCGGGCAGCTTCTCAGCGGTCACGTAGACAGTGCCTGTGCCCGCCTGCACCGCCATCGCCGGCGGCACCGGCCACACGCCCGCGGCCTTGACGGCCTCGCGCGTGAGGGGCTGCGTGCCGCGCTGCTCGATGCGGAGCGTGGCAGCGCCGGAGCCAGGGGTGATGGTGATGGACGCCACACCTGTGCGCGCGAAAAAAGGACCAGACAAGGAAGGAATTTAAGGTGGTCTTGGTCATCGGAGCCAGCCTCAAGCACGAACACGGCAGTCAGGGCCAGTGCCAGTGGCGTTCCCTCGCCCGACCCCCGAAAATTTGCTGCCCTGCGCGCGGCGCGCGGCCTTTTGCCCTGCCCCTCCCTCACCTGGGTATGCCGGCCCCGAAGAGCCCTTCACCTTCCCAGCCCCAGAGTAGGTGGCAGCCACCATCATAACGCCCTGCCGCGACACCGCCAACGCCGGCGCCGCGAGCGCGAGCCCGCTGGCCGCCGGGGACTGCGCCAGCGACCCGTGCTGCACCATCGCCGCCGACAGCGCGGCGGCCGGCTCGCCGCCGGCCGGGCAGCTGGCGCGCGCCGCCGCCGTGCAGGACGCCGCGGGCGCGACGCACACGGGGCGGAGCGACTTGGAGGCGGACACCTGGGCGGTGAGCACGCCGCTGGACGCGTTCTCGAACGAGGCAGCGGACGCGGCCGCCTTGAGCTTCGCTGCCTCCGCCTCGCCCGCCGCCGTCGCCTTGGACGCAGCCGCGGCCTCCACCGGCCGCTCGGCCGCCTGCGCCTGCGCCTGTGCCAGCCTGCGGTGGCCCCAGCCCCCGCGGCCGAGGCCAAAGGGGAACGCGCCAAACGGTCCCCAGCCGCCGGGCGCGAGGCCGGTGCCCCAGCCGTACACGCCGCCAGTGCCCAGGAAGGAGCGCTGGCACATGATCTGGCAGGACGAGCCCCAGTTGACGCCACCAACGTTGGAACCCGAGAAGAAGCCGCCGAAGTAACCGCCAGCCCAGCCGCCCGTGCCGTAACCGCCGCCATAGGGGCCCGGCCCGAAGTTGCCGGCCGGCCCGCCGCCCCAGCCGGCGTTGCGCCAGCCGTTGGTGCCGGCGATGTCGCCGCCCGGGAAGTAACCAGACCCGACGCCACCGTAGTTGTTGTAACCACTGTAACCGGGTGACAGGCCGAAGTTGTACGAAGACGCGGCCGACACGAACCCGGCCTTGCCCGGCGCGCACGACCAGCAGGACCAACCCTCAAAGCCGCCGCGGCCGCCGCTCTTGCCGTACACGGCGGCGGCCGTCAGCTGCCCCGGCGCCGCCACGGCAGCAGCGCTGGTCCTGGGGATGGCGCTGACCGGAATGAAGAACGGGCTGACGTCGGTGCGAGTGAGCTGCTGGGTCACCTCCATGTCACCGGGGGACGCCGCGACCACGGTGCCCTCTTTTGTGGGCGCGATGCGGTCGCCGTACAGCGCCGTGGCCTGGACCAAGAGGGCGGACGCGTTGACTGACCGGGTGACAAACTCCTCCCAAGCGGGCTGCACCGCCGCGGCGAAGGTCGAGCTGACATCGGCGCCAAAGTCAAAGCCCTCGCCCCAGGCTGATGTCGCTGCGCACGAGCCGCCTCCGGAGGTGGTTAGGGTCGGCTGCAGCACGGCCCACGCGAGGGTGGGGGTGCGGGCATCACTATCTGACGCCACCTCATCCACAAGCCAGACCTTGCCTGAAGCCCAGACGGCCTGGGTTTGTCAAAAGGTGTCAGAACAGGAGGGGGCGTGGGGGTGAATACCAGGACTTGAAATTCGAGTCGGGGGCAAAGGGTGGCACCCGAAACCATCTGTTGCTGTGTTGGTTGTCTGCATCTGCGCCTGCATCCTTTGGTCCCCTGGTGTTGCAGCCGACAGCCCCCAATGCGGACAGCAATGCACAGCCAGAAACACAACACTATTCAGATGCGTTGCTCACCCGGCCCGACCAGAACCCAGCTGGCAGCCGCGACACCTCCAGCGCAGGCGCGCCCTCCGGCTGCGTCATCACGCTGCCCTGCGCCGGCGCCGCCACGGCCGAGCCGCGGTCTGCCAGCGAGGCTGTGAGGAAGGGCGTCACTGCGTCGGCCGGGCTGTCTGAGTCTGTCGTGAAACCCCACATGGCGCCGGTGTTGGTGAGGGCGACCAGCAGGAAGTTGCGGCGCAGCTGCCCCTTGGGCACTGCCAGCTGCGGAACACGCGTGAAAATATGGGAGAGGAGCGGCACGTGTATAGTCGGTGGGCGGCATGCCAGGCACCTCTGGAGAAGTCCCTGACACCATTGCTGCCGCAAACCTGCTGTTATCTCGGACCCCTGACGCCCAGCAGCGGAACAGCAGCGGCCCACCAGCTGCGGGCGGCCGGCCATTAACAGCTACGTGCTGATGGCTCTGCGCAGCCCCTCCCTCAACTCCCAGCCCCTCCCTCCGCTCACGTCGGCCACAAAGTACATGCTGCCCTGAGCCACGTCCTCCTCGCGCTGCGCCGCCACCGGCTCCAGCTGCACAATGCCACCAGGCAGAGACTCCCCGCCTTCCACCGCCTGCGCAACCTCGTACGACGTGAAAACCGGGTACGAGAGGCGCGACTCGCCCTTGGAAGCCGCGCCCTTGGGCAACACGAGCAGCGCGGCACCGTGGCCGGCCGCGCCGCGCGCGCCGCCGGAGCTGGGGCAGTAGGAGTGCAGGGAGACCGCGATGGCGTCCCAGTTGAAGTGCAGCCGCGGGTAATCAACGAGCGCCGCCTCGCCGTTGGCGCACGCGAGGCGCGTGCCGACGCCGTCAGCGTTCAGGTTGTAGAGGTACCATGCCGCGTGCGGCTCCGCCGAGGCGGACACCGCGAGCAGCGCCGACCCCGAGCCGCCGCACGCCGCCGCGACGTAGAAGCGCTTCGCGTGCGGGTCGTACGCCGCGTGCGCGTCGTAGACGCCGTCGCGGCAGTTCGAGGACCCGACGGGCGCGAAGAGGTCTTGGAGGCGGATCAATGTGCGCGTGCCGTTGCGGGCGCCCGATTTCGGGGCGAGGGCGTACACGGCAAGAACGCCGTCCGTGACGTGCAGGGCACGCGTCTCGGACGCCGCAAGGGACGCGCCAGCCCCCGCGCCGCCGCCGGCAAAGGGCCCCGCCGGCGCGGCGGCGGGGAAGCCGCCGCGGCTGTTGGGCGCGCGGCGGCGGGGCGGTTCGCGCGGGGATGCGTCCAGCAGGCGGCGGGTGGCGCCAGCGGGCGCGGTGGGAGCGGCGGCGGCCGGCGCGACGGATGGCTGCTTTTCCGGAGCGGCGGCAGCGCGCGGCTTCAGGCTTGCGCTGTCTCGGAGGACAGGGGCTGCGCTGTACCCGTCCCCGTCGACCCCATCCTTTGCCGGCCTGAGGCGCTCGATAGGCCGTATGGACAAGGTGGGCGCGGCGGGGTAGCCGGCCGCACGGCGCACGACGCCCTTGGCTTGAATGGTGGCGGGTGCCGCCGCGTCATCAGCGCCCGGTACGGTGCGTAGGTCGATTACGCCAACTGCGTGTGCGCATGAGCGCGGCAGAGCAGGATATGGGAGGTCGCATGGCGTTGCAGCAACCTGCAGCGCTGTGGCAGTGCATAACAGTTCACCACGAGCTTTGCGCATGTACAGTATGTATTCCGCATTATGCTCAATGTCAGTCGTGCTGCTTGTTTCTGATGCATGCGCAGTCGTTGATAAGCACAGACGAACTCACCGAAAAGCGGGTACGAGACCGTGGCAGGCCGCGCGGGCTTTGATGCGCTCGCCAGGCCCAGACACAGCGCTACAAGCGCTATTACGCTGATTCTGTGCATTTGAGATGCCTCTAGCTGCTGCCTGTGCTCGGCATGGGCCAGACGCCCGTTCAATCGTTCAAAAGTGGTTCCTGCGGTGTTCAAAATTTGTATTATAGAGTATCGATGCGTTTGAGGAAACGTGCTTCGAGCATAGGTCGAATCTGGTATCTCAACTATGAAACCCCCAGCTCGCACCCATTTGCAGCGCAACAGCCGCCCGGCCGGTGAGGTGCAGCTCGCGGCTTCACGAGAAAAGGGCCAAAGTTGACCAGTGCTGCGCCTCCTGCATGTTATATGGTGTTGAAGCACACTTCATGCTCACCTACGCGTTTCCCGCTGCATGGGCTGGCAGCCAAAGCGAGCTTAACGAGCAGGCGGTAAGGCGTGATCCCAGCAGCTGGACCCGGGGGCCTCATCAGCATCAACAGAGTATCCCATCTTACATGCTGAGTTTACGGCCTCCAGCTCCTCAGAAGTTGCTGCTCATCGGTGAATGTGTCAGACACTGCTTCCGCCGCCACATGCCCTTTGGGCCCCGCCTTGACCGCCGCTATATTTGCGCTCCCTTCCAATTGACGGCGGATTCGCCCAACTGCTGCCTCGCCTAGAGCAGACGCGTGCCATTTTCTGCCAGCCCTGCTGTCTGGCCGCGCAAAGCGTTGCTGTTGGCGCTGCTGCTGCTGCTGCTGCTGCTGCTGCTGCTGCTGCTCCTGCTGCTGCAGCTGCCCGGGAATGTCGCCAGGCTGCTGCCATGGCCCTGCCCCGCCCTCGCCCCGCGTACACAACGTCGGCGAGCCAGCAGCCTCGGCCCGCGCAACATCGGCGGCGTGGCGGGCGCGGGCAAGGCGCTGCTCTGCTTCCTCTTGGTCTCGTGCCGCCTCATGATCCGCCAGCTGCTGCTGCAGCTGCTCAACCTGGTCAGTGCGCAAGCCAAGGTGAGACGCGAGCCGATCATGCCAATCAGCGCACCCAATCGTTCAGCACTTAGGCTAGTTGATGACGGGCAGCTGCAACGCGGCGCACACCAGCACACACAGTCGGCGATATGAGCTTCCAAATCAAAGAGAGCCCGACCCTTCCCACCTCATGGCGAAGCTGCCGCGCCTCAACCTCAGCCGCCCCTTTCATCAGCGCCGCCTGCCGCCGCATGCGCCCCTCCGAATCCTCCGCCCCCGCAACAGCCTCGGCCAGAGCCCGCCGCCAGCGCTCACACCGCCGGCTCAGCAGCTCTGTCCTGGCGACCGCAAGCGCAAGTTCTGCGCCCAGCTGGGCCACGCTGCGCTGCAGCGCCGCCTCGCGCTGCTCGGCGGCGCCGAGTTCGGCGTCATGGGCGGCGGCGGCGGCCGCCAGCTGCTTCTTGGAATCTGACAACAAGGACTGGTGTTTGAGGAGGGGGGGCAGTGCACCGAAAGGCCGTCAGCGGTGGCAGATGCCTTGGCCCAGGAAATGGGTCCAGCGCTTCTGGAAGGCCAAAGGTAAACCCTTGCACATCGCTCAGTGGGATCCAGGCATCAGCCTCAGCTCGTCTCTGGTACCCTTGCTCTGCCCCAACCAACCTGCAGCAGCTGGACGCGCTCCTGGGTGATTTCCAGATCTCGCGTGGCATTGCCTGGCCTTGCCTTGCCTTCGTGCTGCCGCTGCTGCTCTCTGTGCGAGTCATCTGTGCCTCCGCTGCTGCCGTCCTCGCCATCGCTGCCGGAGCCATCTGATTGCCCGCTGCTGCCGCCGTCCCCGCAGCCGCCGGCGGCCCAGGCGCTGACCTCGGCGCGAATCCCCAGAAGCTGCCCCTGTGTCCGCCGGGCTTCCACCCGCGCGGCGTCGGCCTGGTGCCGCGACGCTCTGAGCTCCGCAGCCAGCGCCGCCGCCCGCTCCTCGAGCAGCGTCCGCCGCCGCTCCTCGCAGGCCGCTGACGCCTCGGCGCGCGCCGTGCGCGCGCGCAGCGCCGCCAGCTGCGGCGGCAGCTCCCGCAGCTGCTCAGCGGAGGCCTCGGCGGCGTCCGCGCGCTCAGCATGCTTTGCCAACTGGGCCCTGCAGGCAGATAGCTCGCCCCTCACCCTTCCAAGCTCAGACTCCGTGTCCAGCACCGCCTGCGCCTGGCGCGCCGCCGCCTCCGCGCCAAGCCGCAGTTGCTCGGTGGCCGCCCGCAGGTCCGCCTCGCAGGCCGCCAGGCGCCGCTTGTTCGCTGTGTCAGATGCTTGGAGGGCGGCGAGCGCCTCGGTTGCCTCAGCTGCCTGGATGCGCGCCTGTGCAGATTGGCAGATGTAGATCTGGCGCAAAGCTGTTGAGCAATTTGCATGCTTTGGCACAAGCAGCGCCGCTTACACCACACCCTTACGGCTTGTTGGTTCGCAGCAAGCGTCTTTGATCGACCATCTTTTTCTATTTGAAGCAGCACCTCGCACCTGCTGCATTGCCGCATCCTGTGCCTCAACCTGCGCCTCCGCCTGGCTGCGTCCCAACTCCGCTCGATCCAGCGCCTCGCGCAGCCTCGAGCGCTCCGCGTCGGCGTCCTCCAGCTGCTGTGCGGCTTCTGCCAGGCGTGCCTCGGCGGCCTCGAGTGCGCGGACGAGGCCCTTGCGCTCGGACTTCAGGGTGCCTGCCTGTGAATTTGAGAGCAGGTCATCGCCCAGGAGTTGAATCGTGGCGCTCGTGCTGACAGGGCGACCTAGATCACTGCTGCTGGGGCTGGCTGGCAGGTGCATTTTTCCAGGTAAGCCAGCGACGGCTGGTGGGACCGCCGGTGCACGTCCCAGCCACCACCAGTGACCATGGCAACATGCGACGCGCCGGCACCCCGACGCCAGCGGCCCTGCTGCCTCACCTCCTGCGATGCCGCGGCAGCGCCCTCCTGCGCGACCGCCAGCTCAGCACCTAGCGCGCCTGCGCGCGCCTCGGCCGACAGCAGCTGCGCGCGCGCCTCCTCGACGCCTGCCTGCTGAGCGGCTGCTAGGCTTTGGTACTCGGCCGCTTGCGCCTGAGCCTCTTGCAGCTGCTCCCGCAGAACGCGCTCAGACGCCGTGCTGTCGCGCGACTGCGCAAATATGTGTAAACGTGTGTGTATGGGCATGTGTGCTGCGTGAGTGCGCGCACGGGCGCACGTGCACGTGTGTGAGCGTGTGAGCATGGCAGGGCACAGGGAGAGGCTGTCCGAGGGCGAGCACTTGGGCATGTCAACGCGCCCGCAGGGCAGGAATCTCTGAGGCCAGAACATGTTCGCTCTAAGTCACGCTAGCCTGGTTGAACGGCTGTCTCAGTGCTGTTGTGAGAATTTTCCATAATGTGGTGCCTCCCATGCTGTTGGCTGACCCGTGCAATCACAGCCCATGTCGCCCCACCCACCATCTCGTCCAGCCGCCGCTGCAGCGCTGCCTCCCGCTGTCGCACTGCCTCCCGAGCCCGTGCCGCCTCCCTGCCGCCGACCTCCGCTTGCGCCGCCTGCGCTGCCGCCGCCTTGGCCACCGCCTTGAGACGACCCGCCAGGTGCTCGTACCTCGCCTCAAACGATCTAACGCGCGCCTCCGCCTCGGATGCGCGGCGGTCCGCCTCGGACAGGTCGCGCTTTTGCGCGGAAAGAGCGCGCGCTGCCTCCCTCGCAAGCGCCCGCACGTCCCTCCAGCCGTCCAAAGGGCCGCCTAGCCCTCGCAAGAGACTGCTTGCAGGCAGCCGTGCCCATGCCTCAGCCGCATGCGCCTCCGCCGGCCTGGGATGCGCACGCGTGGCAGCCGCTGCTGAAACCTCGGCTGGGTCCCGGCATTCCTCGTCAGCCAACTCATCATTGGCGTCCACGGCTGAGGTACTGCTGCCGCCGTTGCCGCTGAGCCCCTGAGCGCCATAGCTGCGCAGCATCAGCGCGAGGCGGCGCACGTGGGTGCCGACCAGCTGCCGCTCTGCCACCAAGTAGCTTCTCTCCAGCTGCTGCTGCTCGATGGCGGCTGTGAGGCGCGCACACTGTGCCTCGAGGCTGCCGGCGCGGTCCCTGGCTTCTTGCAACTGTGGTAAGGGTATCGTGCAGACGGCGTGTGCGGGGCACGCAGGTGAAGACAAGGTCTGTATGAGAAGGCGTCAGACAGTGCGGCCAGGGCCTCGCTTAGCAGTGTGTTGCTGTGGCTTGAATGTCTCGCCCATGGACTCATAAGACGAATTGGCATTTGACATGCATGTCCATGCAAAGCGATAAGCATCCTTGTGGCCAACACCACCAGGCTCACCTCTACAACTGCCCGCACAGCATGGCCAAGGGGCATCGCGACATCACCAGGTGTCGCACCTTGCTGCACACATGAAGACGTGCACTGCTGCTGCTGGTGTTGCTGCTGCTGTTGCTGCTGCTGTTGCTGCTGCTGTTGCTGCTGCTGTTGCTGCTGCTGTTGCTGCTGCTGCTGCTGCTGCTGCTGCTGCTGCTGCTGCTGGTGTTGCCGCTGCCGTTGCTGGTGCCATTGCTGTTGTTGCTGCTGCTGTGGCTCGCCATGCCAGACATGCTGCTGCTGGTGTTGCGGCTGGGGCGCGTGGTACTGCTGTGGGGATGCCGGTTGCCTTTGAGGAGGAACCCACGAAGGCCTCACGTCGGGCTGAGACTGCCATCGCTGCGTGTGAGTGAGCCCTTCAAGCTGTTCCTGCGGCATGTGCCGAGCTGCTGGGTTGTGAGCTGGCTGCTGCTGCATCTGATAGCACTGCCCCGCATCCCCTCCGCTGTGACCCGCCCCGTGATCCTGCTGCTGCATCGGCCGGTCGTGCTGGAGCGCCTGGTGCCCCGCCCGCCAGGGGGCTCCCTGCTGGTGCAGCTGCGATGTGTCCGACCACTCATCATCGCCTGGGGCCACCCACTCGCACGCCTCGGCGTTCTGGCCCTTAGGGTGCACTTGTGAGTCTTGCTGCTCGTCCGTTGGGCCTTCAGTGTGCTCACACCACTGCTGCTGCTGCTGCTGCTGCTGCTGCTGCTGCTGCTGCTGCTGCTGCTGCTGCTGCTGCTGCTGCTGCGTTTCCTCAGGCACCAGGGGCAGGTGCTGCTGCTGCTCTTGGAGCTGGAGCTGGCTGTTGCTTTCCTGCTCAAGCGCCTGCTTGACGATTTCCAGCTCCTGCCACAACAGCGACAGTGAAGTTGTGACAGCATCAGCCGCCTCCTGCGCTGCCACGTCCTCTGGAGCCGCCCACGCCGAGGGTACAGCTGCGTGCCCGGGCCCATGAGGCGCTACTGATATGACGGGCAGGGGGGGCCTTGCGCCTGCTGAGTATGCCTGCTGCAGCGGCACGGTCTGCTCTGGCCCCGGCCCTGCCCCGCTTTTGCCGGCCACGACTGCCTCTTCCACAGCCGCCTCCTCGGCCGCATCCGAGCTGCGAAGCTGCCGCAGCCACCCTGCATTAATGGGTGTCTGGCTTTCACCGCCGTCCAAAACCACCGAGCCTGATGCGCCAATGCCTTCCTTCACAGCCGCCTTTCCGTTGCTTGCTGGCTGGTCCAGCAGGTGGGGAGCGTCGCTGTTCCCCACAGGCCGTCCTGCTTGGCCCAACACCACATGCTGTTCGTGCAGTTTGGGAGGCTGCTGGTGCTGCTGCTGCTGGTGCTGCTGCTGTTCCTGCTGCTGACTCTGCTGCTCTTGAGGCTGGCTGGAGGTGGAATTCTCAAGCGACACCAGCTGTCGTTCGTCCAAAAGCATCAGCTCCCTGTCCAGGTCCAGCGTCTCAATCAGCAGCGCCCTGGACAGCAGCAGGTTACTGCCCTCATCGTTCCCACCCAGCAAGGGCATCGACCCCAGTGAGCGGAGGCGTGCAGAACGGCTGCTGTGTCGCCGCTCGTGTGGCTGCTGTTGTGGCTGCTGCTGCTGCTGCTGCTGCGGTGGAGGGAGCGGTGGCGGGGAAAGCTGCTCCTGCAGCTGATGCTCCCAATGCTGCGCCTGTTGCTTTTGATGCCTCTGCACCTGATCCTGGCACTCATATTGTTGCTGTTCCTGTTGATGCTGCTGCTGGTGTTGCGGCGCCGGCACTGCATTCGCTGCCATGGGCCCCGAAGGCCCTCACAGCGAAAGACAGGGTGTGACCACCACTCGGTGAAGTTCTCTCAATTGCCCTCAGGTATCTGGGCGGGCGTCGTATGTGACCAGCCACAGCTGCTAACCTGCCGGCTGTGTCTGTTGCCTGCCAAGAAACGCGTCTGGGGGCCCCTCGCAGCGGGAGGCAGGAGTGGGCCCGTGCGTCCACGCACCGCTTGCGCGCTCCTGGGTGTTCCCGCCAGTGCACAGCGGTGGCGGCGGCGCGCTGCTGCAAGAGGGCCCTGCCGTTGCCGCCTCAAGCGGAATCACATCTGACACCCCGCTTTATCACTTTCATGCCCGCGGAACGTGGTGAACACTTGCGTGTTGACTGCATGGCTGTCTCACAGATCTAGACGTCCACGGACATATGCCCGACATTGAAGTTGGAGAAAAAAAATCATCGGCTGCTGTGAATGCTCAACGGTCACCGACAGCTGCGTGATCTGCTTTCAATCATTCAAGCGGCTTGTGGACAACTGGTGAATATCTAGGCATGCATCCTGGCGGCCACGACGAGCCCACATCGAGTGAAGCAAGATTTGTACCCTTGCCACTGAGCATGACCAGGAGTCCACGCGTGACCGGCCGCCTTGGTGGCTTGGTGAAGTCATTGGCATCGAGCGCTGCACACCGATGGGCTGGGCGCAAACCCAAGCGGCGCACCAAATACATCTGGTGTAGGTTATGGCTCAGATGGCATGGCTAGCTTTGCAGGTCAGCCTCAATGGAAGGCGTGTAGTCTACAAGCAAGGCACCCTTGTTGAGCACTGCTGCAACAGGCGTGGATTTTGGTGAGCCGTACTCTGAGAGGGGTACCACCTAAGAATGCGTTTGTACAGTAGTGTGAAGCGCAAAGGGGTGAGTCGGCACTGTGTGTGCGGCGAGCTTTGCACAAGGAGTCAAGGACGGTCGTATGTCACACTCAACACGGGGGTATGAATCCATGTCGCCTGTTCAAGGAAGCTGTAAAATCCACACAGAGAGAATGCAAGCTTTGCCCATCGTCATGATGATGCGGCTGTGCGGCGGGTGCATGCATGCTTGGCAGGAGGTTCTTGGCTTCTTGCACAAACTTCCATCAAGTGTTGTACACCTGAACGCTCAGAGAAGTGTACTCATGAGTCATATTCAACATCACAGCGCAAACTATGTCAGGTATTGGGAGGCAGACGAGCGGTACAGTAGTGCGCGCACAGCGGAATGTGCGCTCGAAGCTGCAGCAAGGGCGCCGTCCACCGCGGACGGCAACGGCCGTGTATCACCAGGGACTTGCATACCTCGGAAAATCCTAGCAGCCGTCAGTATTCGCATGGGGGACTTGAAGCGTCGCTGATGAGTCTCGCGTTTTGCAGCGGACGCTGGTGGTACCGGGTGACCCGCACACGTGCCAGGCAAGCCACGCTAGCCACGTCCCCTGTTTGATTTCAAAACCGTTCGCGGTTTGTTGAACAGGCCGCGCACGCACTCTGCAAACCCCGGCAATTCTTCCGCGCGGCGCCAACGTGGCACAGCTGGTCGACCGCAGCAGCAGCCTCGGATAGTGAACGAAAAAGCAGCCATGAGTCCCTCGAAGGCCTACAAGGCGGTGGGCTTCTCGTCCTTCGGCGAGTACACCAAGGGGCTCGCGTCGCTGGGCACCATTCTCTCCACGCGCTCCTTCTCGCCTATCATGCCCGCGAACCCCGTGAAGTCTAGTGGTGAAGCCATGAAGCGCGTTCTGGTGAGTGCCGCAGTTCGAGCCCCTTCTACTGGCGGGGGTTTCTGTCGCGCGTCGTCGCCCTGGTGAACCGCATTCAATCGCCAGATGACAGGCCCCCTTAGCGATGCGGATTGCGCACAGCCATGAAAGATCAGCAGCGACTTACATGATTCATGACAAAAAGTGGATGCCGCTCGGGTGCCTCGTCGCTTGGGCGCGTGATGAGCCGTCAACGTTCCTAACGGCTCGCCGCTGACTCGCCGAGACGGCCATGTGCGCGACGGGCTGGAGATTGGCAGACCCATGTTGCATTGAGGTCGTCAATCCCTAATTCCTTCTCAAGCCTCGTCACTGTCACCTCTCAGCGTGCCTTATCTTTTCCATCGTCCATCGTGCCTGGCAGGGCGCGTTTGACCTGGTCTGCCTAGGCATCGGCATGATGCTCGGCGCCGGCGTGTTCGTCACCACCGGATACGTGACCGCTAATCTGGCAGGGTGAGAGCACAAACGCACGACCCATGTGCCCATGTACCCTGCGAAACGCTGCGCGCGGCGGATGCACGGTGGCTCCAACTGACTCACGCTCGCGTGCCGTGCTTGGCCCCGCTCATTACGCCCGAAGACCTGGCGTGATCATCAGTTACATCGTGGCCGGCATCTGCGCCATGCTCTCCTCCTTCTGCTACGCCGAGGTGCGTGCAGACCCTGACTCGCCCTCGCGTTGCTGGCCGACCGCCCGCGCGCCATTCACTGCGGCTTGCCCCCGCTACCGCTAGCGGGAAGTGCAGTTGAAGCATTGCTGCTTGATGACTGTTCGATGCCGATCTCAGGGGACCCCTCCTCCTCTCTCCCCCGCCCCTGTTCCTGTCATACAGTTTGCTGTGGACATCCCTGCCGCCGGTGGCGCGTACACTTACATTGCCGCAGCCCTGGGCGAGTTTCTCGCCTGGCTTGCAGTGGCCAAGTGAGCAGCCGTGGCCGCGATCGGGCGCGTAGGCTGGTCTAGCAGGGGATGTGGCTCAGCCAGCCGGACAGCCCACGCGCCAGTCAGGAGCCAGCCACGCCTATGGGGGCGGCAACTTGCCCTGTCGCGGCCGCCGAGGCCGCAAAACTCAAATAATGGGCAGCGCTGTCACATCAGGCCGGCAACCTGCGTTTACTTGTGTGCCTCATCCCCGGCGGTTTGCTCACCCTGGCCTCTTTCCCCATCGCAACTGCCACAGCCTCATATTTGAATACATTCTAGCCAATGCGGCGGCCATCCGAGGGTTCAGCCCTTATGTGAGTGGCCCCAGCATTGGCAGCATTAGCCGATGGGAGGTTTCGCTCGAGCAGGGGAGCTTGGAAAGGCGGGGAGGGCAGAATCTGTGGCATCCACACTTAGAACTGTGCGCCCCGCATGAATCACGCTCTTGCATGCACATACATGCGCGCGTGTGCCCATACTCAAACTCCCAACAATGCGGATCCCGCTCAGTTTGCCGCCCTGACCAACAAGACTGAAACCTGGTACATCCACTTCTGGACGGCGCCTGACGGCACCCTGTTCCAGCTTGACTGGTGCGCCTGCGCTGCGTCTGCTGCAGACCCGCCTTTGGGCCTTGACAAGCTCTGCTGTGGAGATTGCTTTTGGCGCAGCGCCACTTGCGTACGCACGCACGCCAATGCCCAAGGCGAGCTCACAAAACCCTTGCCCGCAAACACCTTGCCCTAACTCCACCAGGTGGGCTTTTGGCTGGTGCCTTGTGCTCTCAGTCCTGCTCATCTTTGGCACCAAGGAGTCCGCCTGGTTCAACGGCGTCGTCACCGTCCTGCACGTCGTGCTCGTGGTGTTCATCATCATCGCCGGCCTGGTCAAGGCCAAGCCCTCCAACGCGGTGCCCTTCCTGCCGTTTGGCGCAAAAGGGGCATTCAATGGCGCGTCTATTGTTTTCTTCTCGTACATCGGGTTTGACGCCGTGGCCTGCGCTGCCGGTGAGCATTCTTGGCGGCTTCTCCCCGATATTGCTTGCCCGCCATTGCATGCCAATTCGAGGCAGAACTCCAACTGCCTTGCAGCCGCCTTGTGGCGCTGAGGACGCAGGCGCCCTGCGACAAGTGTTTGGCGCGTTTGCTTGTCGTCTGCGCACTCTGGCCTGTGCAGCCTGCCCAGACCGCTGCCCGTTGACCCTTGGCGCGGTGCTGCCGCCCGCTGCCCTCGCGCGCGTCTCCTCAGAGGAGACCAAGAACCCGCGCAAGGACCTGCCCAGGGGCATCCTGGGCTCCGTGTCGATCGTGACCGTCCTGTACACCCTCATGGCCATCACCCTGGCGCTCATGGTGCCCCGCGAGGACCTCCTCGGCTTCTCCAGCGCGAGCTTCGCCAACGTGAGCGGCCCTACGGGCAGCGCGGCGCCGCCGCAGCGGCCGGCCCCCAGTGCTGTTGGTGCTGTTGGCAAGAGCAGCACCGGATGCTTGCGCAAAAGTTCAAGAGTATCTTGGGCCTTAAGGCAGCCAACCACATCAAGAGTCGCCTCCTCTCGCAGCAGCCCCTGCATCCGCCTGCCCAACATGTGCCCCAATATGAAAACTCGGCAACTCCACGCCTCACAAACCCCAGGCCTTCACGTACGCCGGCATGCAGTGGGCCACGTACATCGTGGCTGTGGGCGCCCTCCTTGGCATCATTACTACAACCCTGGTGCGGCCCCGCCAACTCGCACCCCTCGGTCCCTGGCGCTTTTGCGCTGCCCCTCTATTGCGTATGCTGTAAGGCCCCCCTGCTGCCCTCCTAGTCCCAACTCTCTATCTTGACTATCTATCTTGGCCTACCCTCATGCCCCGCCCTTTGCTTTTTCCCAGGTGGGCATGTACGGCACCAGCCGCATCATCACTGGCGTCGCACGCGACCACCTCATCCCGCCGTTCCTCGCCACCGTCGGCGGCCGCGCGTCCACCCCCTGGATCGCCATCGCCATCCAGGGCGTCGGCTCGGCCGTCCTCGCCCTGCTGTCGCCGTTTTCTGACCTGGCGGACATGGTGTCCATCTCTACACTGTTTGCCTTCTGGGTTGTCGCCCTCGGCCTGGTGTGGCGCCGCTCCTGCACCGACGGCATTGGTGGTGGCGGCAACCTGCCCGGCCTCGCGACCGCCGACGACTCCGCGCCCGAGGGCGACGCAGACGCCACCCCTGCCGCTGCCCCCAAGAGCGAGAGGCTGGCGCCCGGGGCGCTGCTGCGCCGCCGCCTGCTGACAGCCGGCCTCCTGCTCGCCATCAACGCCGGCGCCCTGCTCTTCACGCTCGGCTGGGTGTTCTCAGAGACAGGCAGCACCCAGGAGACCATCACCCTGTCTGTCGGCGGCGGCGTATTCCTCATCAGCACCGCCTGCCTGCACCTGCTGGTCAAGCCCATGTACACGCCGCCGCGCTACCAGGCGCCGCTGTACCCCTGGCTGCCGGCCGTGTCCATGGCCTTCAATGTGTTTCTGCTCGGCCAGCTTGGCAAGGTTGCCTGGATCAGGTTTTTCATATGGACGGGCGCGTGCATCGCGTGCTACCTGCTGTACTCGTCGGTCGCGTCGTACAACAAGCTCTCGTACGAGAAGGAGTCGCTGCCCACAAACGTGCCCGCGACCGAGCTGACCGCCGGCAAGGATGCTGACATCAGCAAGGACCTCGAGATGACCAAGTGAAGGGCCGGCGGCGGGCGAAGGGCGCTCCGCAGCGGGTGAGATGTTGGGCGAGGGGCGCTGCAGCCCCATGCGCGGCGCACCGTGCACCCTGCCTCGCTTGAGGCTGCTGCCCTCCACGTTCAACCTCCATCCACAGTCTCCTCGCTGCAGCGCGCTGTTGATATGTATCTGTTCATCGTGTGCATAGCCCCTGCATGGCTGGAGTTGCGCACCGCCTCGCTGCGCGCCGCTGTCCTTGTTTCGATCGCCTCACTCGATCCAGCCTGGCATGTTTCATGGCCCTTCAAAAAAATGTGTTGCGGAGCCGCCCATACATAAATGTTTGGTTGACCATCCCTGCATGGCCTGCACCATTGTTCCTGTTATGTAGAGCAACACCAGCCGTTTCCAATACCGGGTCAACGCATCGCGCATGGTACCGTGTATGAGGCGACTTTGTTCCCAGTGGCCGTCACGCACGCACGCCCACTGGGCCGTCCTTCGTTTACAGACGGCTGCCCCCGTCACACACAGTGCGCGCCTCCTTGCACCCGCGGATGGGCGCTGCCATCAAAGCGGAACTGCATGGCAAAGCATGCTAGTGACCGCACTGGGCCGCACTTGAGCACCTGACACGCCGAGACCAGTGATGGCGCGTGCGTTTGGGTGTGGCCGGCTTTTGCACGGCAAAAGTGGTGCGGTTCTCTGGGTCAACGATGCTTCTCGTGTCATATGAATATTCCAGACGATTTGTCCGGCCTCTTACGGGCGTTGTGACGCCGGTGCTGCTGGGATGGGGCGCGGTGCGACGCCTCGGCGCTCGTGCGCGAGGTTGAACCACCGCACATTCGGTCGTATTGCTTGGCGCCGCTGCCCCGGGCTGCCATTTATTTGTCGACGCAGCTACCCATGCAGGCGAAGACCTGGCACTGCTTGACATCACGGCTTGGCTGGTGTATGTGTGCTGATGTAATTGATCTGCCGTCGCACCACCCGCGTCAACATGACTTCTTGGTGAGCGAGCTCCCTGCGCTCGTGGTCACTCCCCAGATCCCCAACAGCCAGACATTCGCATTCCACGGCTGATGGGCAACTTAAAGCTGGCTGGTGCGTCTGCCAGCCCCCAGTTGGACGCACAACATTCAACAGCAACTGAGCAGAGTGACTCAACTTGGGTGACGGGTGGTGCTCCACTGCACCCAACTTCCGCAGCGCACCAGCCATCCGCTGGCAGTGGCAAGCTACTAAAACTGCTGAGGTTTTCTCAGGCATGTTGTGGCCGACATCATTTCAAGGCCCAGCGTCTTTCGGGAACGGCCCGGCCGCCTCGCTTCCGTCGTGTTGCACCCCTCGGCTTCGCCTCTGGTGGTTTTCGGCGCATCATAAAGCGTAGTTTCGTGGATCTTAGCATTTTCTGGCTGTTGGAGGGCGTGCCAGCTTGTAGATTGTCGCTCGCCCTTGACATATTTTTACCGTCTTGTGGCTGTGAAAGCCACACAGTTGAAATGAGAGCCATGAAATCCTGCAGTGCATCGCGCCACACTGCGCATGCGCGACCTGCCACGGCGCCGCTCTCCCGCTCGAGGAGCGTACGCGTCTGCGCCAACACCGAGGGCGTTCAGGACCTTTTAGCGCGCGATCGCAAGCGCAAACAGGTTGAGCTGGCACCTGAGCTGCAGGATCCAGTGCCGCAGCTGCCGGGGCGCGAGGAAGCAGACGCCGCGGAGGACGATGCAGCGGCTGGCAGCGGCAAGGGGCGGCGTGCGGGGCGCTTCAAGTCGCGCTCGCAGCGGCGGCGCGACATGGCGGCCAACGAGGCCGCTGCGGGCAGCAGCGGGTGAGCGGCCTTGCGTGCCGCCAATGCATCTCCACTTCCTCCACAGCAAGCATGCACACACATTGTGTGCATGCAAGAGGTGGTAGCTTTTACGAGGACGTGGCGTCGCCCACACCCAGCCTTTTGGCGGCGGTCCACTCCTCTTGCCCCCTTTTTGTGGTCGCTACCGCAGACCCAAGCGCTGCAAGGAGGCTATCGACGCAGGGCTGATCCAGTTTCAGCAGCGGCAGTACCAGGTGCGGGGCGCAGCCTGCTTCGCAGCCTGCACGCTTGCAAGGCCGCTACTGTGCATGGTATGCACTCAACGCGGCTGCGCCGGCAGGCTGCCGGCTGCACAGCAGCTCCCGCACAAGGTCGGCACTCTTATGCAAGCACCAGCGCATTAGACACATGCCCAGCACCATCCATTCCCGCACACATGCACTTGCACGGCCCCCATGCAGCCAACCTGCCCCGCATCCCCACCTCAAACCCCGTCACAGGCGGCCATCGACCTGTTCAACTTAGCCCTGGAGCTGCCAGGCAACGGCGCGTACCGCCTGCCAGGGTCGCCGCGGGAATACCTCTGCCCTTCAGACGCCGAGGAGAACGCTGCCCTGTGAGCGCAGGCGGGGCGGGCTGCTGAGGGCATGGGCAGCTGTGCCGCATGCGCACAAGCGGAGGCAAATCGATGAGAAAAGCTCACGATTCCGCGTGTGGCAGCACATGCGGCAAGGCAATGAGGTCGCAGCGGCTTGATGCTATCGCTCGCTTGCTTGTCGCATCCTCACTTCACTTGCTGTGCGCTGCCGCCTTTTCCGTGGGTGTCCGACCTGCCCCCCCGCTGTATCTGGCCTCCCGCAGGTACAACATGGCGTGCTGCTACGCGCAGATGGGGCAGGCCGAGGCGGCGCTGACCTGCCTCGAGGGGGTCCTGGAGAACGGTGGGCATCAGCGGCCTGGACGGGTGCTGATCCGTGCGGAGGTCTTGGGCGTGCAGCAGGGAATTTGCAGGGCGTACGTACGCAAGTGCGCGGGCTGCGCTCACGGTTCCGCGATCCCCGCTATCACACTTTGGTCTCAATGCTATCCCCAGGATTTGAGGACGTCGAGACGCTGCTGTCGGACCCTGACCTGGCGCCGATTGGGAGGCAGCAGCTGCAGCAGGCCGTTGACAAGTGAGAGGGGCCGACAGGGATCCGGGAATGGGGCTGAGGGTTGGCGAGAGGCTGAAGATCAAGGCAAAGTTGCAGCTGGTGACACTGATCTGTGTGGGAACAGGGCTGTTGAGAGGGAGCTTGTTGGCGGGCCTAGGGCCGGAGGAGGTTGCGCTAGACACAGGCAACAGCTGGTGAGCCTGGCTGCTGCTGTTGAGCTGCGAAGAGGAGAGCAGCCGCTTACATCACGCATGTCTGACAAATTGTCAAATATATGCACACTCACAGGTACAGGGGGGTTCAGGCCAAGATTTTGGGGATGTTCGCAAAGAAAGACACCATTGAGGCTGACCCCAACCAGAGCCGCCCCTGGTGGGAGGTCAGGTGGTAACACCGTCTGTCCGGTGTGCAGCCTTCCGTTGTGAACTACAGTTGCCCAGTGGGTTGGCAGTCGGCAGCGGCAACTAGGGGTAAGGACACATGTGGCTGAAACCAATTGCGGCACCCAAACAAGCATTTGAAGCTGTGCTGCAATCCTGACACGTCGATATCAATGTGTCTCTGTCATGTACATATGTGACACACCGCCGTTGCTATCAGCACCTTGAGTAAAATGGTCCTTCACACAAGCCAGCCCATTGACGCTGTGCTGCATAGGAGGGTATATTCAGCACAATGAATTGTGCATGGCGACCTGCAGGACGCTGTAATATACTAAGGGGGTCCTGCGGAGGCTGTCCAAAAGCTGCTTGAGCTTCCAAAAAGCAGCCTCAGCACGTGTTTTGTGAAGGCGTGCAAGTTGGCCGGCGAAGGTGGGTGAAGGAATTTGCACTCAAGGCTATGAAGGACACGGTCTGGCTTAGCCTAGTGTGCAACTGCCACGCAGCATGCAGAATCTTATGCCTACACCAGCTGCTGCTGCTGTTGACTTCGGCGCTATGCCCGGCGTCTTCATTTGCACACTAGCCACGGGCCTGGCACTGCGACCTGCCGCCGCTCACGTTGCCGCATTCTCGTGACGCCTCGGGACCCAGCCGTATGTACGCAGTGATTACTTGCTGCGCAGCTCACGGCCCACGCAGCTGTTTGCGCCCCCTTGTTCGCACGCGCAGCTTCCAGGCCGCCGTGGCTGGCCCGCCAGCACAGCGCGGTTGCCTGCAGCAGCCCCCCGTCCTGGGGCGAAAACACCCACCCATGACAGCTACCCTGAAAGTGTGAGTACTGAAGCTGCACGTTGGATTTTATGGCAACTCAAGTGCTGCACTCTGCCTATGGGTGCTGCCTTTTGTGGTCGCTTAGGTCGTCCCTTTCTAGGGCGGACGAAGTCAGTACGCGTTAGCACAACTGATCAAAGCCCTGCTTGTCCATGCCACGCTTCACACGCTCTTACACCAGGCATCAGGTCAGCCGACATCACAATGGCAGCAAGAGTGTCAGGCAAATGGTCGAGAGCAATCGCGTGCATGTCAAGCAAGCTGCCTGCGGCGTCGCGCTGCGTGCTGTGTGCTGAGGTCGGGTGCCCCAACTGCCTCATGCGCCCGTGATAAAACGCTGTGTGCGTACCAACTTCATACTCGCGTGCGAAGGGTTGAGGCCAAAATCGGTCGCGGTACACTTGCGACCGCCGCCGCACACACATACCATCAAATGTGAGGGGGGTGCAAAGACAGCCCGACCCCCCGGGCAAGGCCGGGTGGGAGGGGCCAAAACGGCCGCGCACGTGCGCGGCTCACCTGTCCCACCCTCTCTGGGTCAAAATCCTTTGTTCACTTGCCCCCGCGGCACGAGTGAGAGTGGGAAAGTTGAGGTGTGGTGCAGTGATCTGTGTACAGACTGAGTCCCAAGCTCTCGAAATGCATGGCCTTTACGAATTGTTTTGCGCCGTGGGGTGCCCTGCCGTGGGGGCGCACCGCTGGGGGCGCGCCGCGCTCTCCAAAACTGGATGCAATGTGTGCTGCCCCGTCCGACCAGCGGCCGCGAGCGAGGTGCAAGCATCACGCGCCTCAAACCCAAGCGGCGCCAAATGTTGCAAGGGACGCTCGTGCGCCGAGGGGCGCGCGGCGCCTTATTCTGAACCACGCGAACCATCTCCGCTGCCGCCGTCATCGCTGCTGCTGCGCCGGCGCCCGTTGCTGTGAACCGGCTCTGCTTGCTTTGCGGCCGCCGCCTTGCCATCCTCGCGCGCGTCCAGACCCTCCCCAGCAAGCGCAGACACGGGCTGCTGCTGCTTCCGCTGCCGCTTGGCGGCGGGCGCGGCCGCCCCTGGGGGCGCGCCGCCCTCAGCCCCTTCGTCAAAGGTGCGGATGCCGTTGCGCTGCTGCGGTTCGCGCGATGCGAGCATTGATGCAGGGCGGTAGGAAACGGTGCGAGGACTTTGGAGAGACGTGCAGGCGCCGGCTGATGCCGGACTGTGCAGCCTCCGCCTGTCCCTTATCACGCACCTGCCACCTGCACAGTGCGCAACCCCCCGCACCCTTGCCGACCCAGAGGGGGCTTGTGGTGTGACGAGTCGACACACACCACAGCAAGCACCCCACCCACCCAAAATTCAGCCGTGCCGCGCACCTCCGGCGCGCCGTTGCCGTTGCCGTTGGCCTCGCCGTTGTCGTTCCCGCCCCTGAGGCGTTCTAGCTCGTCCCGCGCGCGCTCAAGGCGGGCCTCCAGGTCGGCGCAGCGCCGCTCCGCCTCCTGTGCGCGCGCCTGTCGCACGCACGCAGAGCCGGGCGCACGCCAAGTCAGGAGGGCGACGGCATGGCGCACAGCGGGACCCAGGTCAGCAGCGCGGAGCCAAGCCTCTCTTGAAAAGCAGACGCAAGCTTCTGCCAAGCCGACATGCCAGAACCCCGCCCTGCACCCCAAAGACCCTCAGATGCACACAGCGCACTGGCGCCCGGTGAACCCCGCCACTGGGCCCCTGCTGCCACCGCCCCCCGTGTCCCTCACGTTGGCCTCGGCCGCCTTGGCCGCCATGTCGTCGAGCTGCTGCTCCAGCGTCTGCAGGTGCTCCTGCTTGCGCTTGCGCGACCGCCGCGCGCTCTCCCGGTTGGACTGCATGCGGCGCATGCGGCGGACCTCGTTCTTGTCCAGACCTGTCATGTCCTCCATGCCGCTGCCGTCGCAGCCCCCCTGGCCCCCGCTGCTGGTCATGCCGCCATTGCCGTTGCCGGCGCCGCCGCCGCTGGGCGGGCGCGCGGGGCGGGCGCCGGAGCGCGGCTTCGGCTGCGCCTGGCTGAGGGAGTTGAGCTGCATCGCGGCCGCGGCCGTCGGGCTGACGGCCGCCGCGAGCGCCAGTGGGCTGGCCGCGGCGGCGGCGGCGGCGGCGGCGGCTGCGGCGGCGCTGAGGCCCGGGACGCCCTGCAGCGCGGCCGCCGCGTGGAGCGCCGCGGGGTCTACCGAGGGCGGCGCGGCGTTGAACGGGGGGATGGGGGGCGTTCGCGACGCGAGGGGCGCTGTGAGGGCGTGCACGGGGGCAGGGAGAGGGGCACGGGCCTTAGAGGAGAGGATGGGGCGAGTGGGACGGGCTCATCGTTAGGCTGAGGGACGGCTCCGCCGCCGCTGCTGCAGCTTCAAGGCGCACCCTCCTGGAGGGGCGGCGCCCCACTGTGCGCAGCTGCCGCTGTTTGGCCGAGCGCACGGGTGTCAGGCGCCTGACGTGCGCAACGTGGACAAGCGCAACCAAGCCGCACGCACCATCTGCGGCTCCCGGCTCGCCCTTCACCGGCAGCGTCTGCGGCGCCGCCGACGCGCCTTGCATCACGAGCTTCGCAAGCAGGTCGAGGGACGCCACGCGGGGCATGCGGCCGCCCGCGCCGCCGCCAGCGCTCAACGGTGCCGCCTCGGCCGCACCGGAGAAGGAGCCCGACGTGCTGATCGGCAGCGCCGGCGCCGCCTCTGCCGCGGCGGCGGCGGCGGCGGCCGCGGACGACGCGTTGGCGGCTGCGGCGAGGTTGGTGGCTGACGGGATGCGCTTCAGGAACTCCTGGAAGGCGGCCTCCGAGTCGGTGCGCCCCATGCCGGCCTGGCCCAGGCGGTAGAGGCCGCCCACCAGGTCGTCCACGCTGAACGAGCGCTCCATGGCGATCGGGGTGGCTGGCCACGGCGCCCGCGACAGGGTTGTAGACCGAAGGACCCTGACCCACCAAGCTCACAGACACCACCACAGCACCCTGCAGCGGCACCCAATGGGAGGATACGAGGGGGGACCTCTAAGAGGTTGGGCGGCAGGGGAGTCATTGTGGTTGGGCGCCCGATTCCGCGCATCGGTGGCAGCGACGCAGCGCAAAGGGGGGGGGGCGCACACTGCGCAGCCCGCTGCTGGGCACCCTACACTGCGCTGCCCACAGGGCCGAAAGAGAGATAAGGTCTTGAAAATTATACGCTAGCCACTCCCAGCCATCTCGCAAGGCCGGCACTGCTGGGGCCATAGCCAGCGCCGATTGCTCCCCAGGGCCGTCCACGGCAACCCTCACCGTCAAAGCCTCTTCTAGCACAACTCCTGTCCAGAACCACCTGAAGTCGAGAGCTAACTCACCGCTATCACTGCTCCAGGGTGTCGCTGACAAGGCTCGACGAGGCTGCCAAGTTGCACTGCCAGGTCAGCACGCTACGATGTAGTGGAGCAGTCCCATAGGTTAAGCGTGAATGGTTCTATTTGGACATCGACAGCAGCCGTCGTGGATCCTGCGCAAATGGGTGTCAGCCACCGAGCCACCGACAAGATTTTGCGGCCCGTGCTTTTGTGATGGCATTCCTTCATCTGTGATCACATTTTGCTACAGTTTTTGCAGCTGCAAGTGCGTATACAGGCCTTTGATAGGCGGATGGGTCAGCACCATGCTCTGCTGATCTGCAGTCAACCCCCCGCAGCCTGCGCTCCAAACCCTTGGATCCGCTACCTCTACTCGCTACCAACAGAGCTGTGGAGCGGCATTACACTGGGCGGGGGCTCCTCACGCGGCGTAGGCCTTGTTCAGCACAACGCCCTCAAACTTGGTCTGGAACCAGCGGGTCGCGTCCTCCTTGGTCACGCGGTGCTGCACGCCCACCCTGGAGTGCACGCGGCGGCGGCGGGCGACGCGGTAGCCGGGGCGCTCCAGGCACACGTAGAAGTCCATCCCTTGGCACAAGAGGGGAGTTGAGTGGAAATGAAGGTGAGAGGGATTATGGGTGCAGGGCAAGGTGGATTTCATTGCAGGGGGTTGCACACGCAGGAACCTGCACAGTGCCTGTGGAGGAAAAAACCAAGTGGGTCACCAAGAGTGCAGCCGCATGCAAGATGTCCCCAGAGCCAGCAGGTTGGCGGCACCCATCGTGGCGGCGCCACCGCCAAGGGCCAACCCTGGGTTTCAATGTCGCACCACGCTCATACTAACTCGCATTGGCAGGTATATGCGAGCTGTAATCAGTTTAAAATGGTGCTTTCACAAGCCCAGCCCCTCCCCCAAAGCCTCATCCTCGTGGGCAGCCCTTGCTCTACCCTTTTCGCCATGCCGACTCCCATCACCCCACCCCCACAGCCTCGCTGCCGGCACATCCACCCTGTCCTTGCGCACCGTAGATGCCCGTGGAGGGGTCGTACTTGATGCCCAGGTCGATGTGCTCGCTGATGCCAAAGCCTGGGGTTGATGCAGGAAGATGATGTGCGCATGTTGGATTCGTGTGGTGGGTGTGTGTGTTTGTGTGTGTGTGTGTGTGTGTGTGTGTGTATGTGTGTGTGTGTGTGTATCATAAGAGCATTTTGTAATGGGCGTGTGAGCGCATGTGTGTTCAGGCATGCATGCGCCTGCCATGCATGCTGTGCAGCCTGGACGTCTGGCAAACACAGCTGGTCACCAAACTGCGACCCTGAGCTGCGGCTGCATCTATCCTGCGCCCACCGAAGTTGCCGCTCTCGCTGAAGTTCTTGCGGATGAGCTCGTACTCCTTCACCTTGAGGCCCGCATCCTAGGAGGGGTGGACAGCCGATGACAACAAGGTGATGAGAGGGCAACGCGATATTGAGGGATGGGTCTGCAGAACCCCGCGTAGGCACTCAGCACGCGCTTGCTGCCGGGCCAACTGGTGGCGCTGCTGTTTTGCTGTTGCGGCACAAGAGTCCTGCTTGACATGCTGCATGTATCCCGACAACACTTGCAGCTTGCTGCACGCTGCCCGCTGCTACCGAAGTGCCCGCCACAGCTCCTGCTACACCCGCCATGTTCAACAGCCGTGCGCCTTGCATCACGCACAGCCTCGCGACATGCTGATGGTGCAAATGTCGTGCAAGGACCACTACTGCACCCTGGATTGCTGAGTCCAGCAGCTAGACTAGATTCAGTGCCATCCGCTGCAAAAGGAACAGCTGGCTGCTTGCAAGGCTGACGCCCCTCTCTCGTGCAGCACATGCCTGCCTGGCCGTGTGCTTGCCTTGACAGACGATGCACTGCCCGCCACGATTCGGTGCTCCTGCTGCCTGACCCGTAGTTGCCAAACCTGCCGGCAACTGCATCTCTGCTGTCTCCCAACGCACCCTGCTGCGCCCGTGTCTCCTGGCACTCACCAGCAGCTGCATCGCCTTCTCGCCGCGGACAGTCACGGAGCACGAAATCTTCTCGTTACGGCGGATGCTGAAGGAGCGCACAGTGTACCTGGCCTTGCCGTACACAGGCTGCTGGCCGGTCAGCTGCTCCAGCACCTGCAACACACGCAGCAAAGAGTCCAGTGCTTGGTGGCCAAACAGACTTCAGCAGCGGCGGAAGCAGCAGCAGCGGCGGCGCAGCGCATATGGCGCAACGACCCTCCGGGGCCGTCAGGGCCGTGTGGGCTGCCCGCGTCACTGTGCACCTTGGCAGCCTTCTGCAGACGATCTCCAGACTCGCCAACACAGATGTTGAGCACCAGCTTGGACACACGGATCTCCCGCATGGGGTTGCCGGCCTTGGCGTCGTTCTGCGTGATTTTACAGCAAACAAACAGGTTTATGATACATTGCTAGCACATTGGTGCCCCCGTGCTGGCCAGCGGGCCCGCCTTTCATCAAGGCGGCCATGGCGGAGTCCCTCGTGCTCCAGCTGCTCACCACCATGGCGCCCCCAGCTGCTTCTATATATCCTGGTCGCTGCAAAGAGGGCGGGTCGTGTGGTGGGCCGCACCAAGTGCGCAATTTCTTGGCGGCAGGCGAGAAGGCGCTGCGCCAGTCACAAAAGAAAATGTCGTTGCAGCTTCCTGCAATTTTGCTGCCGACCCGGGGTGGGTCAAGAAGCATGGTTACTGGTCCAAATCAGGGCGTCCAGCTTTGCACATATATTGACGTGCTCGTCGGCCGGTATTAATGCAGCACAGTTGCTGTTGCTGTGCGCTGCCTGCCCGCCGTTCCTACCCCCCACAGGACCGGCAGCCGCAGTCACAGCAGCGCAATCAGGCCACCTTGTGGAATGGTGAGTGCAAATCAACTTTTACAAGCACAACGGCCATGGCTGCACTTGCGCGTTTGTCCCTGCAGGGGTGGTGTGAGGGTGCACACACTGCGGCCAAGACTGCAACGCCTCTTCTTGACCCTTGCACTGTCACAGGCAGTGGCGGCGCACATGAGAGCCAACCAGCTTTGCAAACTGATTTGAACGAGGTTGTCAACGTGCATAAACCCGTGCGACACGACACCGTCAGAAAGCACGCGCTGCTGAGCCAGGTTGCAACGCTGCCACTCACCGGCGCATGCGGCCGCGATCAATGGGAGTCAGGGCCAGGCCAATCATTGCGGCTTGTCGCGCTGCGCGCTATAGAGTGATGCCAAAGCTTATCCATGGTCCGGGTCTGCAGGCCCTCATGCACCCCAACCTGTATTGTACACTTCCCGCGTCGTGGCAGGTAACCCATGCACACGCTGCCGAGGTAAATGCACGCCCCAAATGTACAAGCGGCTGGCGCAAGGGCCGCTCTAGCTGCTGCAAATTTGCGGCACGTTGGGTATTGCAGGATGCCGTGACATCATGGGTGCACTGTGGGGTTGTCCATGCCACGCAGGGGCGCCACAAAAAGCAGTGAGGCCCATTGACCGCGGTCTGGCACCTCGCAGCAGGATGCAGCTTGCAATGCGATGGCACATGGGCGAGCCGCAAGCCCACTGCGGCACGTGCTTGACAGTGTGCTTTGCGTGATTTGATGGTAAGTCGCAAGGTCGCGCTGATGCCTGACTGCCAAACCTTCGTGAGGAGCCCTTTGGGGACGACCCTGCTTAATCTGGCTGTCGCCAGCAGCAAGCGAGCAGACGCAAGACGTGGCCCGCGAAAGGGCCCCATCAAAACATGGAACCAACAAGGACACCAGCAGCGCAGCGGGCCTATCAGAAAGTCCAACCAACAGCGTTCAGTCAAAACCAACCTCAGGCGATGCCTGATTGCAGGCAGTCGAGCCAGCCAGGCGCGGATTGCAAAGTGCTCCGTCATGGCGCCAACCAGCCTGGCTCCAGAAAAGCCTGGCTTGACTGTTGTAGGCAACCCGCTGCGCCAATGGGGATCTCAAACACTCCGCTTTGTCGCATCGCAGCTGCACCCAGCAGCGCAGTGACAGCGAGCGTGCCGGCGCGGGCTCGGGGTCGTTACGCAGTGGTGTGGCTGGCGGGCAGCTCCTTCTCGTCCGTGATGGTGGGCACCAGCCGGCCCTGCCAGCAGATCAAGGGGCGAGGAGGGTGGGGCTGAGCTGCACCAAGGCAGGACATGACCTGTGCGTGTTTTGACCATGAAATCGCAGCGGGCCGGTACTGCCCTACTGGAAGAGGCACCATGAGCGTGAGGACGGAGCAAGCGCGCCGGCGCCGAGAGACCCACGCACCAGGCGGGCGGCTGCGGCTGAAATGCCCGGGCCGTGCATCCCGAGGTTGTTGCAGGCATCGATGAGGGTGTGCAGCTCGTCAGAAGACAGCGCGTCCACCACCTCGCCGTTCTCAAGCATCGCCTCGGCGTGGGCCATCAGCCCCTTGTGGTAGTGGCCCTGTTGTTAAGGCAAGCGGGTTCAGGCGGTGAATGCGCCAAGGGGGTGGGGGTTGGGTACACATGCATATGCACTCATGTATGCGTGCTTGCACATACAACTGTGCGTACACGTGATGCTTATGTGCACGCAAGGGCCGAGCACGTTTGCAGATGAGGCAACGTCTCCCTGCTAGGTGCGCCTGTCTGGTTTAGTTCACACGGACCAAAAGGGCTGCCAGTGGCGCACCTGCAGGCCGTAGGCCCACATGAGCGACACCAGGTGGCTGGGGCTCATCTCCCCGGCCTCCAGCAGGCTGCAAGCATGGCGCCCCGCGGCATCCGCCAGCTCATCGTCGTCGTAGCTGCAGGGGTGTATTGTGTGGTGCATGGACAGAGGGCAATCAGTGGATGCCTGCCTCCCATGGGGGAGGCACGCAGCCGGCAGTTGATACGCGCATGTACGAGCGTCCTGCTGCGCCGCTCAACCAGCGGCGTGGCCGCACACCTCTACATTGTCACAGCCCTTTTCACCACTCACCCTACCAAAACCAGCACATCACTCTCAGCCCATGGGCCTGACAGCCCGCAACCCCGTCACACACAAGCCAACCTTCAGCCCAAACCCCCCACCCTCCACACGCCAACCGAACCTCTGACCCAAACCCACCCTACGCTGGCAAGGCCTGCCAGCAGGCGCGCGAGGCTGTTTGCGTCGAAGGTCTCTATGTTGACTGTCGCGTAGTCCGCCACCAGCTCCGCAAGCCTCTGGTCAGCCCAGCCCATCTGAGCCTCAGCGTACACCACATCGGCCAGGCTCGTGCTGCAAGCAGTGGGGGAGGTGCGAGCGCAGACGAACAGGTGATGAGCACCCGGGATGGGGCCCTGCAGTGCCTGGCTGCGTTCAGTCTGGGGCTTGTAGCAGCGTTCTGCTGCTGGAGTGGAACGCACTCCAGCCAATAGGCAAACGCCGCTCATGCCGACCCAGCTTGTCACCACCCCCCTCTGTTAGCGTTGCCAATCGTGCCCAGCAATGCGCCCGCCGCACCTGTCGCAGCTGTCCGCCAGCTTCTCAGCCACGCTGTGCATCACCCTCATCAGGGCGTCGTCCTGGTAGCCGCAGCGGCCGAACGACCAAAGCATCTTGGGGAGTGCAACGGTTGAGGGGGGGGCAGGCGCGTCGAAAGAGCCTGTGAGGGTGACCCTGACGGTTGCAGCACTGTTGGCCATTGACCCCACCGCTTGACCACAAGCAGCACCTTTTGGTCACAGCTGGCCCAGACTGTCGCACTGCGCATCACATGTACGTGCACGCGCAGTCCACCTTTGCCAGGCTCGTGGCGTCGAAGCGGTCGGCGTTTGCTTTCAAATAGTTGACCGCCTCCTGCGGGTTGTCAACAACGGTCCGGAGGCGCGAACGGCGTCAGCGCGATGAAGTTAAATGTCCGCGCTGACGGCGCCCAGCGCAGAGCGTGCGGCCAACTTCACAGCTAGGCGCCAATAGCACAGCTGCCCAGCGCGGGCTTTGGCAGGATGCCCTGCACAGCTTGAAGTAGCTCTGGCAGCACAGCTGCTGGGACATGGACCAGGTGGGAGAGAATGACTCACGGTCATGAGCTCGTAGTCATAGTAGGGTCCCAGGCCATAGGAGTGGACAATGTCGGCCAGCACAGCCGGCTCATACGCTGACATCTTTGGGAGGATGGCTACGTGGGAAGAGCATTGTAAGGCGGGGGCAATGAGACTTATCTGGGACTGTGGCACGGCCTGCGTCCGGCGCTTAACTCCCGACTCAAAGGTCCACTTTATCTTCCTGCCCCGGGGACTCCATGACGGGCACGTCCAACTAGTCACCAAGCCCCGTGGCTCACCCTCTACGATGTGGCGCTGGCTGCCGGCCTGGCACGCCACCCACCTTCTGTCATGGCGCTCTTGAAGCCGACGTCATGGAAGCCCAGCTCCGCGAGCGCCGCCAGCACATCGCGGATCTGCTCGGGAGACAGCTGGCCGGCTGTGGCCAGGGCGCTGGCGGAATGGGCCAGTGCTGAGAGGCGCGCGTGGTCCTTGGTCTGGGGGCATCATGGGGGAGGGGGTGCAAGGGTGCTGTTGCGGAGGTGCACGGTTGGGGGTGCCTGAGCACAGCGCCCGGAGGGGGGGTGCGGGTGGGACCACAGCACGTTGTGCCGTTCTTACAGGTGAGTAGAGGGGTCTGACGCTCGTCACAATGACAAGTCCCCCAGGCTAGGCACAGTGATGCTTTGCCCAGGTCGCCCACAGCACCAGAGTCTGCAGCAACACCCACCCACCCGCTCCTGCCTGGCGGCGGCCACAGCCATCACGACCTCCGTCGAGGAGCTCGAGGCTGGCGCTGATGATGTACGCAGGCCACGGCACGGCGAGGCAGGGGCACACCAGGCCGCAGCCGCGACTGCCGTCAAGCCGGGGGCCGCTGTGGCGTTGTTGCCTGCGAGGGCGCACAGCATGCGCGCGCCCCGCAATATCGCTGAGCGCCCCGCGAGCGCCGGCAGTGAAGGGGAGGCGGACGCATACGCGCGAGCCGACACTGGACCGGCCGTCTGGGGCTGTCCTGAGTGCGCGGCACGGTGGGTCGCGCCCGTCGCAAGTGCGGGCCATGCTGTTGTAGCAAGCGCGGCCTGGGATGCTGCGAGGGCGGAATAGCAGAGCCTGCTAGTAGCCCCAGCCTTGATTACGAGCGGCAATGGGCTCAGGAGGCAATAGGGTCCCATGGCGCCGGCTGCAAGGCACGTCTCTGTCGTGATCTTTCGCCGGAACGAGCAACCAGGACCTGGCCCGGCCTGCGACGGGGAACTACAGGCAATCGATTTCAGGGTTCAAAAACCTTATGTTGAACGACTCAGCAAGCCCCTGAAGGCTTAACGTTGAACGAGCACGTTGCCCGCGTGTACAGCAGGTGGGTCTGCGGTGATGTATGCGTAGCGAGAGCGACTATGATCTTCAAAGCGAGTGCTCGCCTTTTGATAGGGCACCGCCATGGCCTGTCGGGGGTCCTCTCTGCACTCACCAGGATGGTGCCGGTGTGCAAGGCTGACACCCCAAGCTTTCCATTCAAGAAGTGTTGTGGGATGGAAGCAGCGGTTTGGAATCCTTTTCTTTGAAGTTTTTTATGATAGCGCGGGTGCACAAATCGTTGTTCCATCGGTGATCTGCAACCTACAGCGCACCCAAGTTCATCCGAGTCTCTGGGCCCCAAGGCTCGCTCCCCATCAGCATGGCAGCTCCTACGGTGCAGCTGATCGACGGTGACGGCGATTTTCAGGAGGACTCAGTCAAGGCATGGGTGAACGACACCGGCGTCGCAGATAGCCGCGCCAACTACCAGGTGGTGGCCATCATGGGCCCGCAGAGCAGCGGCAAGTCGACGCTCATGAATCATGTGGTGCGCTGGTCGCACATGGTGGCGATGGCATGCGGCGACGAGGCGGTTGGGCGGTGGCAGCGACTGCGAGGAGCTGCGCGCATGCGTGCATGCGCTGCATGCTGCTGGCATGGATTGCGCCAATTATCCACGCAACACCAGTGGCCGGGGGCTGGATTCGCAAGGGTTTCAGCTATGCGCATGCATTAGTTGTCACTCACTGTGTTGCACCATCAGTTGAGCACCCTTGGGGGCCGCGGCGGCGCATGGCTGCCCAGTCCAGCGCACATGCGCCGGCAACCCGCGCCATACCTACCAGCACCCATCGGCACGCCCGCCCCAATTATGTCCTACTGCTGTCTGGGTGCACCCGTCACGTGCCTGGCACCCTCCACGCTCAGTTTGGTACCACCTTTACAGAGATGGACGCCCTGACAGGGCGGCGGCAGACGACGCGCGGCGTCTGGCTCGCCAAGTGAGTTCATAGCAGGGCCCCTAATCGATTGACAAGCAGCAGCAGCAGCAGCAGCAGCAGCAGTAGCAGCGGTAGCAGCAGCAGCAGCAGCAGCGGGGGCGGCGGCGGTAGCAGCAGCGTCGGGGCACGACAGCTGCCGCATAAGGAGCAACACCGTGGCGCCCTGCGATCTGAATCCCTGACGCCCATTGGCTCCTGAGCTGTTGCTGCTCTCAGCATGCAATCCCTGCTTTGGATCCACGGGCCAAAGCTGGCAGGGCGGGCGTGCATCAACGCCATCGCGTCACCCTCGCAATGCTCAGGTCCCCCAAAGTGGCGGACATCACAACGTTAGTCATGGACCTGGAGGGGTCGGACGGCCGTGAGAGGGGGGAGGACGACACAAATTTTGAGCGCCAGGTCAGCTGCGGGCCGTGCCATGATAGGGAGGCAGGGTGGGCAGCGCCACGGTGCAGCAGTGGGTAGGCGCAGGGGTCATGTCAAGGCGGATGACTGGGGGTGCTCACGAAGAGATCCATGTTCAAAAGCGCCAGGCGGCTGGGCGCAGCACAAGCAACCCCTGTCCGGAGCCTCTGCATGAAACTCATGCAACAGCTGCAAACTCGTACTGTTCTGCTGCCTCGATGCTAGAAGCCTGACGGCCTCATTGACCCCTCCCCCATCAGGCCGCGCTGTTCGCCCTGGCTGTGGCGGACGTGCTGCTCGTCAACATCTGGTGCCACGACATCGGTCGCGAGCACGGCAGCGGCAAGCCCCTCATGAAGACCATCTTCCAGGTGGGGCGTGCAAGGCAAGCGTGGCGGCTCAAGGGCCGCAGTCCCGGTGTGGAGGGCGAGGGGGGGGGGAGCGTAAAAGGGAGGACGGGTAGGCGTCGTGGATGCCACCACTGCGTGCAGGGGTGCTGGCTGGTGATCAGGAGCATTTGACCAGCGTTGAGTTGGGCCCTGGCAATGGCCATGCAGTCCATTCACCGTGATGCAGCACGCTGTCGCCATCGCCGCAGCTCGCGTCAACCAAGCCACCCGCGTGCAACTTTTCATGCACCCCCACCCCAAACCTCCACCCTTCAGGTCAACCTGAAGCTGTTTGCGCCAGAGCCAAACCGCCGGAAAACGGTGCTGCTGTTCGTCATCCGCGACAAGAGCAAGACCCCGCTCACCAAGGTGCGGCCGCCTGAGCCCGTCGGCAAGGACGGGGTGAAGCCTAGTGTCAATCCCCTTGCAGGCACTTGTGTTTTGAACGGCACATGCATGCATGTGTGGGAAGCTTGCAAGCGGTGCTGGCGCAGTTGGCGCATGACGCACGCACCAACTGCGATCGCGGGCGCTGCTTGCGCACTCGCAGTTGTCGGAGACGCTGGGCGAGGACGTGGCCAAGATGTGGGACTCCATCAGCAAGCCGCCGCAGTACGTTGGCAGCTGCATAGAGGACTTTTTTGAGATCCAGTATGCTGCCCTGCCCCACTTCGAGGAGAAGTACGATGACTTTGTGGCGGATAGCATCGTGCTGCGGCGCAGGTGTGTGTGTGGGTGTGTGTAGGGGTGGGGGGGGCCGCCCACGTTTGCACCGGAGCGCTTGCGTGTGCGTGCTTGCATGCCCGCATCGTGTGTGTGTGTGTGTGTTTATGTATGTATGTATTTATGTATGTATTTATTTATGTATTTATGTATGTATGTATGTATGTATGTATGTATGTATGTATGTATGTATGTATGTATGTATGTATGTATGTATGTATGTATGTATGTATGTGTGTGTGTGTGTGTGTTTGTGCGCATGCACGTGCACGTGCATGCAAAGAATGTTTTGGGCACGCGCTCACATGCGTCGTGCGCATGGGTTTGGCCAAGCGGGCAAGTGCAAATACGCTGGAGGGAAATGCTTGGGGATTGTCTCACCCAATTAGTGTTCACGCTTGGCAACAACTAACAGTCGCAGGTCAGGTTGGGGCCACTTTGCTGACTGTGTGCGGCCTTGTCCGTCCCTCCCTGTCTTCACCACAGGTTCTCGCCTCCTGATGAGGGCGACGAGTCGAGTGAGCGAACCCCGCCTTTGTCAAGCGGCACATCAAATGACCAGTCACGGGCATCAAATTTGTCACCGCATGCTGACTGCACGGCTGCCGTCACGCGAGCGTCCAGCAGCCTGGCATGTGAACACACGGCCCTCACCAGCCACTGCATGATCCTTGGCCACCCCCTCCCACCCATGTCAGCGCACACGCACTGGTTAGGCTAGCTTTCAACCTCTTTCCTGCAAACCCCCTTGCTCAGGCGACAGCCTGGTGCGCCGCCACGCGGACCAGCTGCCGGCCGGGGCGCTGCCGCTGAGCACGGCCAACATTTGGTCCGTCATCCGCAGCCAGAAGGACCTCAACCTTCCCGCGCACAAGGTGACATGGCGGGCTGCTTGTGCGCATGCGCATGCTTGTGAGTAAATTGGGCCAACTTTGCACAGACGGGCCAAGTGCACACATTTTCAGCCACCCACGTATTCATAGCCTCCACTGTGGTGTCACCACAGTCTCAATCTGTCAGCTTTGTTGCGCCAACCAGGGCGTTCCAACAAAACGCAAACGCCCGCACCCTTTCCAACCCCCGCCGGCCGACAACCCCTCCCCTCCTGCCCTCAGATCATGGTGGCCAACGTTCGCTGCGAGGACACCAAGAACGACCAGCTGGCGGCCTTTGCCGCCGACCAAGCGTGGCAGGCGCTGGCGCAGGAGGCGGAGAGGGGCCTCGTGAGGGACTTTGGGGCGCTGGCGGCCGGCCTGAAGGACTCTTGTGTCGACGGGTGCGCGCTGACGTGTGCAGAGGTTGGGTGGGGGGTGGCAGTGGCTGTGAAAGCGACAGGGTGCTCTGTGTTTGCCAGAAACGTTTGCAGCACACTTACTGTGTGCAGGTCTGAGGCACGCAAGGTGCCGGTGTGGGTGGAGGTAAGAGCAGCCTTGTTCGCCGCGGCCGCACCTAGCACCTTCTCTTTGGCGATGCGCGGCCGTCCAGGGCGGCTGCTGGCGGTGTACCAGCTGTGCAGCGCTGCTGGGGGCTCTGCAGTTTGCCCGCCCCTCACTGCCGTGCACAATTCCTATGCTCCCCCTTTCGAACCTGCCCAACATTTTTTGGTCCCTCCTCGCGCAAACATCGTGCCTGCTGTGTGGTGCACCCCACCCGCACTCAGCCTCTGCTCAGGTTATCGCCCCTTCGCAGCTGGCTGTTCCAGTGTCATGGCAGCCCCAATACTTGCTCCCCTGTCCTTCCCGTCGCGCCCGACCTGCCATGACGCCACCCATGCACCCCACCCCCAATACCCCCGCCCCCCAAACAGCACCTACCTCAACACCCATCCCCTCAGGCT
>NW_014013604.1:0-13518 GCF_000611645.1 Monoraphidium neglectum
GTCGGGTAGCTGGGCGGCTGCCGAGGCGGAGAGCTGCTGGGCTGCCAGCTGGCCTGACAGGCAGCGCACCACCGAGCAGAGGCAGTAGGCGACCTGCAAGCACATCGAGTGCAACGACCCGCGCGCCGCCGGGCGTGCGCGTCGTCGGCATTCGGCGAAGTCAGCAGCAGCAGCAGCAGCAGCAGCGGGAGGGCTGCACGGCTCCGCAATGAAGAGCAGCTTGGGGGCTCTGGTCCCCAGCACGCACCTGCGACGCCTCCCAAAAGTCCTCTCCAAACGGCGGCAGCCCCCTGAGGAACGCCTGCGACTCCCGCAGCCACTCCGCGTAGCGCGCAGCGAGGGGCGGCTGCGACGCGATCGCGCCGGGAGGGGCGGCGTCGGCGACGGTGCGCAGCAGGTTCGCCACCAGTTTGCGCGCCTGCAAACAGGGGGGGTTGGGTGCGGCACGCACGTGGGCGGACAGGAAGCGCGGGCCCTGGTCTGCGGGCATACACAGACGCAGTGCAGACGCAGATTTCCTTGTCGCTAACCAATCGGCAGCTGACAGTTGGGCAGCTCAAGGTGGTCAGCCCAGAAGCCGCCGGTTGGCCCCGCGCCGCCTCGCGCAGCGCACCTCCTCGGGCCGCCCCGCGCCGCGCGCGCGCTGCCTGCTGGTGCTGGGCCGCTGGTACTCCTCCATGAGCGCGGGCAGCTCCTGAGGGCGGGGCGCGCGGCAGATTGCAGCGCCCCACATGTCGGTCAAACGCGGTCAACGCCCAGATCAGGGCCTCAACGCCATTGCGCAGGACACCCAGGTGAGCAGCTGCCCACGCATGCAGGCATGGGGCTGTCCAGTGGATTTGAAAACGCGGCTCATATACATGATGCACACCAATGCGCGCAAGCGCGTGCGCGGCCAGCCGCGACGGGCCGAGACGCAGCCAGCCCGACTGCATCCTGCCCCACAAGCCCCGCCCACCTGCGCGAGGGGGGGGTAGTGCTCCCTGCTGCAGTGGCTGACGGCCATTAGGTACAGCTGCTGGTGCATCGGGGGCGCGCCCGCCGACAGCGCAGACAGCAGCGCGCGCACCAGGTCGCGCGCAGCGAGGCCCGGCGCCTGCAGGCGGGCCGGGGGTAGGGGCGAAGGCGTGGTGGTTTGAGGGCCGCACACGGGAGCGGCCCTGAGATATCGGCGGCGCTTCAAGAGGCGCTGCCCAGGCGGCGGCGCTTCAACCGGCGCTGCCCAGGCTACAGGGCACTGCTTGCCGCCTTATCCATGGGGACCTGAAACGATTCGCGGACGGCACGCGGCCGCCCAGCCCTCACCTTTCGAGCCGCCGCCGCAGCCGCCGCCGCCGGCCGCTGCACCGGCGGCCCCGCCAGCGCCGGCGGCACGACGCAGGGCAGTGCGAGGTGGGCGCGCCACGCCTCGAGGCCGCGCCCATCAATTGGATCCCCTGGGAGCGTCACGCGGCCCGCGGCGTCCCGGCTGCGACGAGGGCGCGCGCGATTTTGGCGACGCGTGCGAGTGTTTGACCGTTGGCCTCCCGCACTGTCCGGCGGAATCATCAGCCTCTTCCAGTGGCAGTGCGGTCATGCTTCGTCCAAAGTCGCCCTGGCTTGAAGAGTCAGCAGGCAGGCTGATCCTATATGATTCCCAGGCCCTCACGTGACGTGGCGCTGAAGCTTGGCCAGCGCCTGCGCGCACGCGACGCCCACGGACGCCGGGCACATAGCCGCGGCCGCGCGCGCGAGGTCGACCGCGCAGCGCGCCCAGCGCAGGCAGCCGACGTCGTCGCTCGCCGACATCAGCCCCTGCGTGGGGGCGAGGGGAGGGATGCGGCCCCGCAGACCACGCGTGAGCGCCCGGCAGCCTGGGACGGACCGAGGACGACCCTGGAAGCAGCCCCCGGATATGTTCGATCTAATGTGATCCAACTGGTCTGTCGGCAAGCGCCCGACGTGGGCGTGGCGAATCACCACAGCCGTCACCCTCGCAGCTATGAGTTGCGCTCTACATCTCTTTCTGCAGCATCGCCTCCTACGGACCAGGGTATAGGGTCGCGCCGCCGCGCCTCACCCTGCCGCCGCACCCCCTGCCCCCGCCAACCTCTAGGGTGACGCCTGGCGGCGCCGGCTTGGTGTCCCGCCACACATCACTCCAGTCCCCAAAGTCCCAGAAGCAGCGCCGCGCGACGTCGCCGCCCACCTGGGGGAGGTAAACGGGTATTGCGTGTGCCACTGCACGACTGCGAAACGGCCCCCGCCTGCCAGACAGCGGCGCGCCCAGGATCGGGGGCGTGAAGGCCGCGGGTCAAACGCTGTCAAGCAGCACGCGGATGTCCATCGCCCCACCCGGTCGCATGCGCGTGGCCGTCCAGCGACGAGTGCGCCCGGTTGCTGCCTGCAATAAAGCGGATGCGAAGCCGTCTGCCCGCACCTCTTCCAGGACATCCATGAGGTATGTGACCGGCTCGGGCTGCGCCTGCTGGGCTTCCAAGCCGCCTGCAGTTGGCCCGACACGCGCGGGAAGGGGCATGCGCGTGCGCTTTGCATGCTAATGGCAGGGCGGATGGCTGGGAGCGCAGCCACCCTCCGGACGGCCCACGCAGCAATTCATGCATGCAGGTCGTGGTTTCATGGCTCTGACGTCGCAAAGGGCGGCAAGCCGCAGCACTTTCGGCCCAGCCCTACCACATGGTCACAGCGCTACTCACCCAAAGCCCGGACAAACTCTATTGAGTCACTGGAAGCTGATGGCGCGTGCCGCGCGCCGAGCCTGCCCGCCGCCTTCAAGCCGCTGCCCACGCCCCCGCCGCCGCCGCCGCCAGGCGCCTCCCTCCCCGCTTCCGCCGCCGCCGCGGCTGCAGCGGCCGCAGCGGCCGCGCGCCGCTGCGCCAGGTGCTGATGCAGGGTCCGCACCTGCCCCAGGCCCTCGAACGCGTCACGCCTGAGCGTGGCGTCGAACGAGCACAGCAGCACCAGCATCGCGCCCTCCACAGCCTCCAAGTCGAGCTCCGCCGCGGCCGCGGCGCCGGCAGCGCCCGCCGGGCCGCCCGCCGCAAGGGCATACGCAGCGTCGGCCGCGTCGCCGCCCGCGGCGGCCTCGCAGAGGCTGGCCCCTCGGCGCTCGTCCAGCAGCAGGCCCAGCCACAGCTGCATCAAATTTCGCAGCAGCAGCATGCACTCGCGCGTCGGCTGCGGGCCGGGAAAGGGGGAGGGGCAGCGAGGAGGTTGCGCGTCGTAAGCGTTTGGTGACATCAGCGCTGCCCGCACCTCACATGGCGTCGACACAGCAGGATCCTTTCTCTCATGCCAGCAGAAGCGGAAATCGGCCGCCCACAGATAAGGCCTGATTAGAATGGGCGCCCAATGACAGGCGGCCGGCAGCATCCGTGTGCCCGCGCCTCCAGCCGCGGGCTCGCGGACCGAATTCAAATGCCCTGCCAGCCTGCTTCCCACCTGCACGCCCTCATCAGGGATCGACATGAGAAAGCGCGCGACGCTCGCCAGCACGCCGCCGCGCAGCGCGGGCGCAGAGCGCATCACCGCCTGCAGCGCGTCCAGCGCGCACACCCGCAGCTGCCCTTCTGCGTGGGCGGTGTACCTGTTTGATGAAAAAAGGGCGGAGCAGAAGCATGGGTTGACAAGAGTGCCGTTCAGCCAATTGTGATGACAAGACAGACAACATTAATCCAAAGCGCTGCTGCCGCGTCACTCAGACTGTGAAGCTAAGCTAAGCACGCGGGACGGGCCCTGCCACTGCCTTGAACTCCGCGCGACAAGGCCCACGCTCACCCCGGCAGAAGCTCCAGCGGCCGCCCCGGCCACCCCTCCGGCCGCAGCAGCGGTAGCAGCCGCAGCAGCCAGCCCAGCAGCACCGCCTGCGGCGCCTTGTCCTTTGCCACGGCCTCGCCGGACCAGGTGGTCGCAGAGCCGAACGTGCGGTGGCACTGGGCCAGCAGGGCGCCGAGCGCTGACTGGACGCGTGGCAGCAGGTGGGCCACGCCCTGCAGGTCCAGGGGGTGGCGCCCGCTGCGCACCAGCTGCAGCGCCACGTGGGGCAAGACCTGGACACGGCGCCGGGGCGCGGTGGCGCATGATCAGAAACAGCAGAGGAGTGTCGTAACCTTCCAAACATCCCACCATCAACCACACAGTCAACCAATTTGTTCATCACACACACATATACACACGCACACGCGCACACAGACATACACATGCACACACACAATCACACACTTGCGCTCACTCACGCATAAGCACATGCACATACATACACGCAACCTGCAGCCTCGAAGCAGCCAAGAACTAGCAGGTGCAAGCAAACAGCGCCTCCCACGTGGCCCCCTCGCACCTGCACCATCCTCCGCCCCGGCTGCTGCTGGGGCTGCAGCACCACCGCGCCGCCGCTTTGCCGCAGCCGCGCCACGCCGCCCCCAGGGCCACCCCCCGCCGCGCCCGCCTGCTCCGCGCCCGGCACGCCCGCGGCTTGCAGCACCTCGGCCGCCACGGCAGCCGGTACGGACGCCAGCATGATCTGGAGCGCGCGCAGCGCCGTCGTTTGGGTCTCAGGCGTGTCCGCTTGCTGCGATCAAGGCGCGAAGGGGCGGTGTTGGCGGTTCAAACAGGAGGCTCGCAGGCCACCCCGCAGCACGCACGCCTCGCCGCGTCGCTGCGTGGACGAGCAGACAGTCGGCATGCGGCGTCGCCGCGGCGTCAAGGCAAAGCAGGTCCCCGAAGCCTCGCATGCGCCGCGCAGGAGCGGGGCAGGGCCCATCCAGGGTTTTCTGCACCACCTGCAGCATGTCAAGGATGACGGCCCCGAGGGCGAACTCCGGGTTGAGGTCCGCAAGCTCAATCACAAATTCAAGCTGCTCCTGCGCCAGCACCAGCCCGCCCTTCCGCGCCGTCGCGAGCGCGGGCCGCACGACGCGATCCAGCCACGCGGCGTGCTGCTGCGTCGGCGCAGCGGGGCCGGCGGCGCGGACGAGGTACGAGATCACGAGCTGGCCGAGGCATCTGAAGCAGAGAGACCTGCGGGATGCAGACAAATTTGAGCTGAGCAGAGGAGATTGCTTGGATCATATGGGGCGCGCGACAAGTAATTGCGCTCGGCAATTTGCGAGGCGGGCCGGGGCGCTGCAGGCGCGTGTGCTGAGCGGATCGCGTGTGGATTGCGAGGGTTTGACCAGCACCTGTACTCTTTGACTTTCATTTGCTTGACCAGGAAGTCGGCCATGATGTCCATCTGCTTGGCATACTGCTCCTGCTCCACCAGGCACACCAGCAGCGTCACCAGAGGGTAACCCACCTGTTGTCGCAGGGGCGAGGGTGGGAAGGGCAAAGACAGGGCGGCTGTGTCCTTCGCGCAAGCACAGCTGAAGAAACCAGCACGCCGGATGCCGGCACACCCAGCGTTTAGGGCCGCCAAGAGAGAGGGGCCGCGGGGGGTTGCGAGGTTGTGGAATTGGCGGGGCTCACGCTGATGTGCTTGTTGTGCTTGTTGACCCACTGTCCGATGTCGTTCTTCAGGCGCAGGACCTGCAATGCCGCGCAAAGGGTGCAGGGCGTCGCGGCGTCCAGGACTGCGGCATGCATGTCGCAGCAACATCCCAGCGCTAAGCCACCCTGGCGCCCCACAAAACGTGGCCGCTTGCCATGAGCCCAAAGAGGGTGAGAGTCCGCGCACCAACGCGCGCCGTTTGCCTCCCTTGGTTCGCATCAGATGCCCACCTGGCCATGCCACTCCCTCAGCAGCGCAGGGCTGAGCTTTGCGGCGTTGGCGCCCGGCAGGTTTGACCGCACCAGCGGCCGCAGCACGTCTGTGAGCACCTCGCACAGCGCGTGGTGCACCTGGCGGGGCGATGGCATGGCACACCGCCAACGTTATGGCAGGCGCGGCTTGAGGTGCGTCGAGTGCGCAGTGTCGCAGCAGCCCGTCGACGGCAGCGCCGTGCGCCCCTTCCCTTGTGCGGCGTGGCAGCACTGAGCAAGGTGCAGACCCCATTTTCCGTACCTGGCTCTTCTTGAACGCAGCCGTGTGGTTGAGGGGGTGCACCTGCTTCAGAAAGTCGACGGACGCCGCCAGCTGCGCGTCGCTGTCAAAACCAAGCACCACGCCCCGCATGCCGTTGCACAGCTTCAGCAGCTGCGTTCGAAGCGCCGCCGTGCCGAGCGGCCCGCCAGAGGGGCTGCTAGGAGAGCCGCCGCTGCCGCCGGGCCCGCCGCCGCCGCCGCCGTCCTTGCGCGGGTTGATGTGCTCGTCCAGCTTGCGCAAGAACTTCGAGGGGATGGACACGAGGTGAGTTGACTGGTCAAACGAGGAACCTGACAGGATCGGCTTGCTGCTGCTGCTGCTGCTGCTGCTGCTGCTGCTGCTGTGGGCAACAATGCAGGGGACTTTGCACCAGTGCCCGGCTGCCTAGGCCCAAGCGGACAGCGCACGGCACACCTGCTGCGTGATGTCCGGCAGCCGTATGCGCGACATCGCCGCCACCAGCCGCACGCTGTTGACCACCAGTTGGGTACGCAGGCCGGTCAGCTCCTGATGCGGCACGTACTCCTCCGACTTGACCAGCCAGCGGAACGCCAGCCTGGGGGAAGGGGGGGAGCAAGGGACATCCGCGGCCGGTTTGCTGACGCAGCTTCTTGACGGGCACGCAATATGCAGCCGCCTGACGTGCAGCCGCTGGCCTGCAACCTGGTGGCGACTTCCGTGTACGCGTCTGCCGTCCCCGCGGCCGCTACCGCTACCGCCTGCTGACATGTTGCATTTCAGATTGGCGCCGCGCCGGGCGCTCGCTCACTGCTGCATGTTGTCGAAGAACAAGCAGAAGAGGCGGTCAGAGAAGAACTCGGGCCTGAACTCCTCCAGCACCACGTGGGAGGCCTCCAGGAAGATTATCTCCATTGCCGCCTGGCATCGAGGTGAGAGGGGAAGGCCGAGAAATGCTGGACCTGCCCTGCCCCTGCTTAACCCGATGCCGCCGCTGACCTTGATGCCGCCATAGCTCAATCTGCTGTTGCCACCAATCGCCCACCCGCAGCTGCAGCACTAGCTGTATTTGATCGCACCCAAAATGCGCAGCCCGTGCCGCGTCCCAGTACCGCGTGCTGCAACGCCCGCTCACCCGCTTGCAGATGCCCTGCACGTTCAGCACGCCGCTGCCGCCGCCGCCCGCGCCGCCGCCGCCGCCGCTGTACGCTTTCTTGATCTCGTCGGTGATCTGCTGCCGCCACCCCATGAGGTGCTGCACCAGCAGGCCGGTGTGGTGCTGCACCAGCAGGCGGATGCCCTGCACATGTGAAGGTGGTGGCGCATTGCTGCAAGCTCACACATTGGTGAGCACAAACATCGATGTGGAGGCACCTGCACTGCTGCTGGCGTGGTATTTTGTCTTTGCTGGAAACACACTAGCAGGTGATTGAGTTCTAGCTGGTCGCTGTTGCGTGCATATCGCATCGCTAGCCTATCAACGTAGGACACCGCACCTGCAGAGCGCGTTCATAGCGCCAGTCCGACGACAGGCGCGAAATAAAGTTCTCCTGCCAAGTGCACATGGTGGGGTGCAGCGGCGCGTGTGCATGGGCGCTGCTGTGGCTCCCCGCCTGTCCAGCTGGCACCCCAACACGGGGGCGAGGCCAACGTAGTTGTCCTAGTGATGACGCAGGCTCTAATTGGACCCTCCTGGTGGCGGCAGGACCAACATAGGATGCTCGGCAGGGCCCCTTGCCCCTGCTATCAACAGCACAGCGGCGCGCGGTTGGGTCAGCGGGCATCCACGTTGAGAGTCCCGACCGCTCACTTGCGGGCTCGCGACGTCCACCAGATCGGAGGCCAGCCTCCAGTACTGCCTGAGCAGCAGGTCAAGGGCTGGTAGCAGCGGCTGCACCCCCATGATCCTGGTGAGTGAGGCCGCAGATCAGGCCGCTCCACCAGGCTCCTCCCGCGTGATCATTCCGCAACGATATACACCTCCTCCTCGGCGACAGGGATTACCGCACCCCGAAACGAAAGCTGTCCCAACTTCAAAGCTGCGTAGTACCAAGTACAGGACAGCTCGCGATTGTCAGTGTATATGTAAGATCTCTGGTATCGGCCACGCGTATTTTTTGCACTGGTTAGGTCCCAGATCACAAGGGGGTCCGCTCGCGCTCTGTCCGCCCGCGGGTGCCCCGCCGGGATGCAGCTGCGATACCTTCAGAGCATTGCTGCACCCTTGGATGCTATCCAGAAGATTGGCGCGCTTGCCTGGGCGCCGGACAAGTGCGGGCGGGAACATAGGCGTGTGGGCGATTGCGCGCAACATGACGGGCGCACGGCCCTCTGAAGGACGGATCTTGCATGAGAGGCGATAGAAGTAGAGACAGATCAAGGTTTACGGTGGCAGGGCTCCCAGCCTCGCCCCAGCCACGCAGTGCCCCAAGCGCCACACGTGGACGATGCGCACAGTCAAACGTGCGCCTTTGACCCGCCGCCGCAGTGGCAAGCTCGCCGCGGCGACCGCGGACCGGGTGGTGCACTTGTACGACGAGGCGGGCGAGCGGCGTGACAAGTTCCGCACCAAGGCGGCGGACGGCAACAGCAGCGGCGCATACCTGATCCGTGGGCTCGCATTCTCTCCAGACTCGTCCAAGCTCGCCGTCGCGCAGAGCGACAACATCGTCTTTGTGTACAGGTTGGCAGCGGTTAATGTTGTGTCCCCTTGCGCAGAAATTGCAACTTTGATGCTGCTTTGAGTGGCAAGCGGCCCTCGTGGTGCTTGTGCTGCCAACGCGCTCTGCACGTGTTGTTGGCAGCACAAGCACCGTCCCGGCGCGACAATGCCCCGCGCCGCCCGCCCGACCACGCGCAGGCTGGGCGCCGGGTGGGACGAAAAAAAGTCAATATGCAACAAGTTCTTGCAGAGCAGCGCCGTCGCGTGCCTGGCGTGGCCCGCCGAGCGCCACGGCGACGTGTGCTTCGGGCTGGCGGACGGCAAGGTCAAGCTGGGGGTCCTCAAGACCAACAAGACGTACACCCTGTATGCGCACCCGAGCGGCAGCCCCGTCGCCGCGCTGGCAGCGAGCCCCGACGGGCGCGCGCTGGTCAGCGGGCACGCGGACGGCAGCCTGTATCAGTTCACATTCCCGGAGCAGCAGGTGCGGGGAGGGGCGGCCCGTGGGGCTGGCCAAAAAGCGGCGATGCCGCCATGGCGGCGGCCGTGCTGGCGCATGAGCTTGACGCCTGAAGTCGGGAAGCAGAATCGGCGCCTGCTTTTGCCAGTAACACGTTGCCGGCAGTGGCGGCAGCGACAACAGCAGATTTGACAGCAGCTGGTGAAGAGCGTGTGGGGGTGAGGGATCCTGGACCCTCGATTGCCCTGGAAACTCGCAGGATGGGTCAGGTGGGACCGCGGGCTGCGTGAAGCTGGTGCACCACAGCTGCGCGCCATGCGCACTGGCCTGGGGCGAAAGCGTCGTGGCAGCGGGTAGCGACTGCAGGGTGAGATTGGGCCCTGCCACGCAAAGGCTTGCCATGCGCAGTCTACACAAATGTCGGAATGCAGAGCATGCAGCACGCGTGATGTGCGGCCGGCATGCATGATGAACGGCGGGCATTGTCTGCAGCACGCGTGCTGTGCAGCATGCCTCATGCTGCTGCCTGACGTTTCCACCTTGGACGGCATGCTGCGGCAAACGGTGGCGTGCCTCACCATGTCAACCACTTGCAGCATGCAACCTGGCTCCCGTACTGCTCCAATCACACAGGTGGTCTTCTACGACCCGAAGACCGGCCGCGAGCAGGCGGCCTTCGACCAAGGCGGCGACAACGGCGCCCGCAGCTTTGGCTGCGCGGCCATGAACCCTGCCGGCGATGCGGCGGTGGTAGGCGGCTTCAACAGACTCTACATCTTCGCGCGAGGAGGCCCCAAGGGGTTGTGGCAGCCTGCGGGCGTCAAGCAGGTGCGCAGCGGCGGGGACTGCGCACGCGGCTCTGCATTGAGAATCTGCAGTGCTGCAAAACCTCATCGATGCGCTGTATTTTTGAAGTGGGCCAGCACAATGCTGTGGACGGCCCTGCTGCTTGAGTGGTCTTATGGTGTCACGCAGCCCTTTGTAATCCCGTCTGGCATGCCGCGGGCATGCGGCCCGACCCGCCTCTCCGCCTTCAGATTGACAACATGTTTGCAGTGACGGCGGCGTCATGGAAGCCTGATGGCTCGAAGCTGGCGGTGGGAGGCTTGAGGGGCAACGTGGACATCTGGGACGCGTGCATACGCAGGACAAAGTGAGTGAGGCTGGGGGAGACGGCGTGCGTGCACAGGTGAAGCTACCCATGTCAGGCCCTGGACACACGGCCATGTATGGCTTTCTTTGGCTGCCATGCGGCAGCTTGAAGATGAAATATGCATATGTGGATGTTTATGGTCCGAGGACAACCTGGAGCTGGGCTCAGCAGCACAAGCGATGCTGCTGCTGCTCCTGATGCCCAGATGCTTGACCACAACCACAGCCTTGCTTCCAACGATGTTATCATGATAGGCACAAGGGCAAGTTTGAGCTGACCTATGTGAGCAAGAAGGCTGTCATCGTCAAGACCCTGGCTACAGGCAGCCGCATCGTCCTCAAATCGGGTGGGAACCAAGCCTCCTCTCTGGACTGACATTCAACTGGGGCACTCGGGCGTCCGCCTCACGCCAGCCGGAATGTGCGTGCGCGCAGGACCCCTCCGTGGCCGCAGGGCAGGCGCTGCTGGCCGCAGGACCGGTCCAGATAGCTCCTCGTGCTGGGCTTGCTTTGGTTTCAGCACGATTATTGCATGCCCCACTGCCCATCCCGCATGCAGTGTATGGATACGAGGTGTCGAAGGTTTCCGTGTACCAGGGAAGGTACATCGTCGGCCGCACGCACGCCACACTGCTGCTGGTGCGTCGGCTGGCAGGCGGCGTGGAGTGGCATGGTCCGGCGCACAGCTTGTTTTGCAGGCCGCAGCCTGCTGCATGTCCGTATTTGCAGCAGCAGCTGCGCCGCGCTTGATGCGGCGCCGATTTCAATAGTGCTCCCATTGCGTGCTCAGGGCGACCTGGAGAGCTGCCAGCTCAGCGAGGTGCCGTGGGAGGGCGGCGGCGGCGGGGAGCGCTTCTACTTTGAGAACGAGCAGGTGGTTCGGCGCTCGGCATCGGCAAGGCGGGGGTGGTTGTGGGGCCAGCGTGGCCAGCTCTGGTGTCCGGCCAGGCGAGGATGAGGAGGGGTCCAGGGGGAATGCAGGCAAGACCTGCGCCTGGCATGCCAATTGTTGGATGCAATTGAGGGTGAGGGACGCTTGCGGTCCTTGGTCCACTTACAGCCGGCGTCCTGACAGAGCGTGCGTCGCTTCCCAGCGCGCGCGTGCACACACACACACACACACACACACACACACACACACACACACACACACACGCTCGACGCGCTGCGGCGCCAGGTGTGCCTGCTGTACAGCGCGGGCGAGCTTCATGTGGTGGAGTACGGCATCAACGACACAGTGCTGGCGCTGCGCACGGAGCACATCAGCCCGTACCTGCTGAGCGTTGCGGTGCAGGTGACAGACGGGGCGGTCCCCTGGCGGGGCCCTGATGAGGGTGATCGGCTGGCCTCTCGAATTCTTATCATGAAATTCTCTGTCTGAGGGTGTATTCATGGATCTCTCAACTGCATCGCTGCCTGCCGAGCTTCCAGTGCCATATGCTGCGGCGAAATGCAGAGGAGCGAGGGTGTAGCTTCCCAGCAGCTGTACGTCGCATGTGACGCCCTCGTCATGTCGCGACCGCAGCCAATCCCTCACTCGTCGCCACCAATGCAGGAGGCGCGCGGCGCCATGCCGGCCGCCAAGCGCGTGGCGTACCTGGTTGATGCCACAACACTTAGGGTGGTCGACTTCACGGCGGCGGCGGCGGCCGCGGCGGCCGGCGGCGTCACGGGCGGCGGGGGCGCCGTGCTCGCCACCGTCAGCCACGACGCCCGCATCGACTGGCTGGTGGGGGTTTTCGGGCGGGGCTGAGCGGTAGTGACAAGACCAGGCGCGGGGTGTGGCAGACGGCTCTGCGCGTCGTTGGATCATCGACATGCCAGTGTTAATACAAGCCGCAATGCTGGGTGTCGGATTTGTTGCTGGCCTGTTCCGCCAGACAATGCACAGTGCCACACCTGCGTTTGCCACTGGGTGCTTGAACAGAGAGCGCACGCGTGCACGCACAGACACACACACATGCACACACACGCCCGTGCTCCCCCACCGCACACATGCCTAAATACACACTCACTGACACACACTCACATACACACGTACCCGCGCAAGCACGCAATCGCACACACGCACATACGCGCATACGCACGTATGCACAACGCGTTCACCCAGTGTCGTGTCAACCCGCATCTTCCCGTCCCCCTTCCCCAGGAGCTCAACCAGCGCGGCTCCCACCTGCTGTTCCGCGACAAGGGCCGCCGCCTGCTCCTCCTGGACCTCGCCACCCAAGAGCGCACCCCGCTGCTGGGCTTCTGCCAGTACGTGCAGTGGGTGCCCGGCAGCGACTGCGTCGTCGCGCAGAGCAGGGGGGAGCTCTGCGTCTGGTACGGCGTCGGCGCGCCGGGCAGGTGCGCAGGGGCCCGCAGGAGGGAGCATCGGCTGTGTCTCCGTCAAGGACGTTCAAAATGGTCATCCTGAAGGGGTCCAGACCCGCACAGGTCTTGGCGCCTCTTGTTTTTGTGCGGGATGGTCAACAACGCTGGAGACCCCCTGCTCTTGTTTCCAAGAAATCCCGCTTCTCATGCCGCTCATGCCGCCCTCATGCCGACACCGCCGCCGCCCGCCCGCGCAGGCCGACCGTGATCCCCATAAGGGGCGACGTCAGCGGCATCGAGCGCGCCCCGGGCCGCACTGAGGTGCTGGTGGACGAGGGACTCACGCAGGCCGCGTACGCCCTGGATGAGGGCCTGATTGACTTTGGGGCTGCCCTCGAGTTTTTGGTGCGCGGGGCGGGGCGGGGCGGGTCCAGGGGCACCGCATGGGGGCGGCGTGAACGGCGTTTGGAGGAAAGGCTGCGCGCTCGCGGGTATGGGGCGGCTGCCGTGAGGCTGCCATGGGATAGGTTGGGGCCGAGTGAGGTGGACATTTGCGGCCGTCGCTTGCCAGCAGTAGCGGTGGACCAAGGCGGCCCGAAAGGCCTGCATCTTGGGGCTGCCCGGAAGGCCGCCTGCATCTTCATCGCAACTGATTGCCGGTCCACCTGGTCCGCGCCTCACATACATTATGCGCGACCCAGGACTTTGACCGAGCCGTGTCGACGCTGGAGGCCCTGCCGCCCAGCACCGAGGTGGAGGCGCAGTGGCGCGCGCTGGGGGCGCTGGCGCTGCAGCACGAGGTGCTGTGGGTGGCGGAGCGCTGCGCGGCGGCGCTGGGGGAGGTGGCGCGCGTCAGGTTCCTGCATAAGGTGTGGTTTCGTGTGTTTGTGCAAGAAAATGTGTGTGTGTGTGTGGGGGGGTGCGCACGCACGTGTTTGTGTGTGTGTGTGGGGG
>NW_014013604.1:13768-21850 GCF_000611645.1 Monoraphidium neglectum
GGGGGGTTGCGCACGCACGTGTGTTTGCGTGCGCGCGTATGTGTGTGTGTGTGTGTGTGTGTGTGTGTGTGTGTGTGTGTGTGTGTTTGCGCGCGCGTGCGTGCGGGCGTGCGTGCGTGCTGCTTTACCATGCATGCACGTGTGCCTTCGAGAGTGATTCCGTGTGTGATCCAGAGGGTCGTGTGTTGTTTTTGACCTCGTGGCATGCACAGCTGTTCTCAGTCTCGGATACCCCACGCTAACAACCGCCTAAAACCTGCGATCGCCCCGCTCTGCGCCCAGCTCATCAAGCAAGCGGAGCGGCGGCAGCAGGAGCAGCCCGCGGCTGGGCAGGGCGGCGGCGCGGCCGGGGAGCTGCCTGTGGAGGTCAAGGCGCAGCTGGCGGTGCTGGCGCAGCAGTGGCCGGTGGCGGAGAGCCTCCTGCTGGCACAGGGGCGGGTGGACGACACCATAGCTGCTTACAGGGATGCCCACAGGTAGGAAGGTTACAGCTGCACGCTGAGGGCAATTGGGGCAGGGGTGGCGCAGAGATGGAAGGCGGAGAGCCGATACAGGGGGGTTGGGGTTATGGTGTTCGCAGGGTGAGGCGTGGCTAGGGGTGGGTGAGGGAGGCAGGCAGGGCAGCCGCTGAGGGGCAGCTGGCGCTCGGAACCTGTGATCGGTTCGTTTGCGTTTTGTTGTGGTTATGGCGTGCGTGAGCAAATACACGCTCGTGCCCCAGTTGCCCCCACCACACTCATATTCCATCCCCATTGCCTCCCTCTCTTCCTGATTAACTCCTTCCTATCGCCCTCATCACTCACGGAGCACATGCCCCCCTTCCTTCCGCCTTTCCTGACGCTTGCGCTCACACCGCCCCCCTCAGATGGGAGGACGCCATCCGCGTCGCCGACACCAGCCGCCACCCCGGCAGCGACGACCTCCGCGCCGCCCACTTCAAATGGCTGCTCTCCACCGGTCAGGTGCAACTTGAGGAGCATACCACGGGTCATGCTCCATGCAGAGCGCTGGCGTGCCGCCGGTGCCTTTTAATTATGCTTGCTTGACTCCCAAGCACGGTCAGGCCAAGCCAAGCCGTTGGGTCCAGGCCTCCATTCGCCCGACAGGGCGCGCTGCCGCCCACTTAGCCCGCACGCGCCGTTCGCTGTATGCGCGCGCTCCGTCCAGGAGGACAAGGCCGGAGCCGGGAAGGAGCGCGAGGGCGACCTGGCGGCCGCGATAGCGCTGTACCTCAAGGGCGGAGCCCCTGCCCGCGCGGCGCAGGTGACCAGCAGGATAACACCCAGGCGGAGGGGTGCAGTGCAGCTGCGGCACCGCGCTCGGCTGATCAGTCCCCCGCTGCAAGCGCTCACGCATCCGACGGGCTGCCTTCGCGGAGTCCACGTCGTGCAACAGCCCCCTTTGATTGACTGAAATTCACCCTCGCCACCCGACGCAGGCCGTCGTGGCTCACCCAGGGATCGCCTTTGACCCCGCCCTCCTGGCCGCCGTCGCCGCCGCCCTGACAAAGGCCGGGCTGCACGAGCGTGCGGGCGACCTCGCCGCGGCGCTGGGGCGGCCGCTGGACGCGCTAGCTGCTTACAGGAAAGGCGGCGCGTACCGCAAGGCTGTCGAGCTGGCGCGCGGCGCGGCGCCCGCCCAGGTCAGTGGCAAGGGCTTCACGGCGTTCGTCTTCCGGGCCCCCGCGTTGCGTCTCGCGCCCCTTTTGCTGTTTTGGCGCGTCGGCTGCTCGCTCAACGCAGGCAGGCTGCTATTCTGGTCGCGTTGAGCTGCGTTGTCGTCATGTGTGTATGCAGTGGTGGTCCTCCCACATTTGAAGCGTGTGTGTGGCCTCAAAGCCAGCAGTCGACCCGCGCGGTCAGGTGATCGTGCTTGAGGAGGAGTGGGGCGACTGGCTGGCGTCCCAGCGGCAGATGGACGCCGCCATCAACCACTTCATAGAGGCGGGCGTGGCGGCCAAGGCCATTGAGGCCGCGCTGGCGGCGCGGCAGTTCCCCAAGGCTGCGGGTGAGCCGCAGGGCGGGCACAGCCTGGCGCATGGATCTGGCCACGGGCGCTGATCTGCGCAATGACTTGGCACTTCAAGGCTGGCTCCGCAGCTCGTCACCGTGCCGCTTTTCAAGTTGAGGATGCGTACCGCAGCACATGTGCGTAGCGTAACCTGCATCGGCAGGCGTCACCTTACTGTCCCCTGGCCAACAGGCATCATCGAGCACCTGGATGCGTCCCAGGCCGCGCCCTTCTTCAAGCGCATCGCCCAGCACTACGCCGCAAACGGTGCGCCCGCGCGGCGCTGCTGCGAGCCGCCCCAAATTGGGTGTGTCACCCTCTTCGCACCTTTGTGTGCATAGGTTTATGGTGCGTGCACGCAGAGTGTGTGTGTGTGTGTGTGTGTGTGTGCATGTATGTGTGTGTTCATGTGTGCGTATACGAGCGTGAATGCGCACACGCTGAAACATCACAGCAGGATCGGATTGGCGACACTGCCGGCGTTTCCCCTCCGCCACGCAGGCGGGCTGGCCGAAGCGGAGGGCTACTGGCTCAAGGCAGGCCTGCCGCTGGAGGCTGTGGAGATGTACACCCGCGCAGGTCAGGGGCAATTCAATCATGATATGATATCGACATCAGCAGAAGGCGCTGCAGCGTAACAAGGGGGCGCAAATTGGGAGCAGCAGCCGTGCAACAACAGAGCCCACATGGGCTGGGCTTGCTGCCATGCACGGCCTGCCGTCGCCGGGTGTCCTTTCGACCCCTTGCTTGGCATATTGTGTGCCACCATCCTGTCAAGGGCCTATCTGTCCACTCCAGTGTCTCAACCCTGTCGTGCCCTGGCAAACCCACTCAGGCAAATGGGAAGCCGCCCAGAAGGTGGCGCGCGGCTACCTGCCGGAGGGGGAGCTGAGACGCTTCAACGCCCAGCGCGCCAAGGAGGCCGAGGCGGCCAAGAATTGGAAGGAGGCGGAGCGCGGGTACTTGGCGGCAGGGGAGGCGGAGGCCGCGATCGGCATGTACAAGCGGAATAGGTGGGTTGTGCGTGGCAAGCAGCCCGAGGCCGGTCAAACGTGTGCGGAGGTGGGGTCGACGCTGCGTTGCTCACGATGTGTCGTCGTGGTGTGCTGCGCTCCGGTGGTCGATCCACGCTGTGCCGTCCTGCGCCGCGCCGGGCTTGACTACGCGTTGCTGCGCCGTCAGCAACGAATACTGAAGCAGACTTTTGATTTCAGCACGGCTTGTCATTGGGGACATGCCCTGCATCTCGTATTGCACCCCGAGCCAATCTTTGCATACCTATTAGTTTTCACTACAACCACCTCGCAGGATGTGGGAGCCCATGATCCGGCTTGTGGGGCAGCACCGCCGAGAGAACCTGCCAGAGTCGCACCTGCTGGCGGCGCAGGCGCTGCAGCTGGAGGGGCACTGGCGGGAGGCGGAGCGCCACTTCACAGACGCGAAAGACTGGAAGGCAGCCGTCGCCATGTACACGTGAGCATGCGTACGCGCGGCATCGCGAAGCCTGCAGGTCGCCGCGTGCTGTGGTGCCGCTGCTGCTGGGTTCCCCGCCGCTGGTGCTTTGTTGAATTGACGGCTGGCTGAGTGCACTGAGCTGTTGACACTCTTTTGCTGCTGCCCTTCTGAGCACAAAACCGTCCATTCAACTTCCATCGTTTTTTCAAACGCCGGCACCGACAGCTCCCAGGGCAGCTGGGAGGACGCCCTGCGTGTTGCCAAGGCCCACGGCGGCGCGGCCGCCACCAAGCAGGTCGCGTACGCCTGGGCCGTCGCCGTGCCGCCGGAGGAGGGCGGCGCGCTGCTGCGGCGCCTCGGGCTGGGCGACGCCGCGGTGGACGCGGCGGCGGAGGCAGGCGCGTTTGGTCACGCGTTCCAGCTCGCGCAGGTGCGAAAAGTAATCCTTGCGTGAGCTGCTCTGCATACCTGATGAGACCGTGCAAGCAAGGGGGGATTGCGCGGCGGGTGCCGCCGTCGTGTGACAATTCGCGGCCGAGACACGCCAGCGTTGCTGGTGCGCTCGTGGACTGCTCTTGAATCTATGGTGCAAGGAGCGGGCGCACGCCTGCATGCGCGCTCCCTTTCACAGGTCGCCGCCCCACAGCGGATGGCGGACGTGCACCTGAAGCACGCCATGTATTTGGAGGACAACGGCCGCTTCAACGAGGCCGAGGTGGAGTTTGTCAACGCGGGTGCGCAGCGGGGCCCGGGGGGCGCGGGGCTCGGGCGGCAAGCGCGCTGCTGGCTTGATCGGCGTGCCTGCCTTGTGGGTGGAGCGCTTGGTTCCCGACGCCTGCATTGGCAGCTCAGCCAGGCGGGCTGAGCCCCGGCTTGAGCTATTCTTCTTGCTAAACCCCAAACCCTGCAAAGCCCTTGAAGTCGTGACAGCCCTCGATCGCCTTTGACGGAATGCCACCCCCAGGCAAGCCGCGGGAGGCAATAGACATGTACATCCACGCCCAGGACTGGGAGGCCGCGCTGCGAGTCGCGGAGGGCCATGAGCCCGAGTCTGTGGGCGACGTGCTGGCGGCGCAGGTGGGGGCCGGGCCGCTGCTCCGCCGCACTGGCATGGCCGGTGCGCGGTGGATGCAGAGGGGCGAGAGATGGTTGTGGTGGTCAGCAGTGGTCGCAAATGAGAGGGGGTGACTGGTTTGATCTGTCCCCTTCTTGCTGTTGCAAGATCAGGACGTCTGGCAGCTTTGCAGAATCAGATGTCTGTGCTTCCAGCAGCTTTCCGGGCTTAAACCCTGGCTCTGGCGACAACACGCACATTCAAAATCTCAAAACTTCACACCCGCTATGCGTGCCGGCCCAAGGCCCAAGCGCTGGCGGACTCGGGGCAGCTGAGCGCGGCGGAGTCGGTGTTCCTCAAGGCCCGCCGCCCCGAGGCTGCGCTGCAGATGTACCGCGCCGCGAGCCAGTGGGCGGCGGCGCTGCGGGTCGCGGAGGCGTACGCGCCGGCCAGGGTGGCGGGGCTGCACCTCGAGATGGCGGCAGCCATGGCGCAGCAGGGGCAAGGTGCGGGGCGTTTTTTCATGGCAATCACACCATGATGTCAATTGATCTTGTGATGCAAGTTAAAGGGGTGTGGGCTGGAGGGGTGCAGACTAGCATTGTTCAGCACCTCTAAATCCAGGATGATCTGAGTCAGAGTCAGCCGGCAGCGGCGTCACGATGCGGGGTGAGGCCTGCGCCCGCGTCGCCAAATCAAACCGCCCCCTATCATCACTAGCACAACCCGCAAAACACCGCCACAGGCGGCGCCGGCGGCGGCGTGGCGGCGGCGGTCGCGCGCGCCCAGGCGTTCGAGCGCGGCAACGACTACGCGCGCGCCGTGGAGGCGTACTTGTCCCCCAGCGCGGAGGGCGCGGCGGCGGCGGACGTTGATGTCCTGCAGCGCTGCTGGGAGGCGGGGCTGGCCCTGGCGGCGCGACATCAGGTGGGCTTTGCCTGTGGTTGGGCTCTGACTGTGGATGCTTTGACCTGTGCTTTGGTTGGTGGTCGGTGATTAATGCTTGGTGATTGGTTTTTGGTGGTTGGTGGCTGATAGAGCCACAGATACAAGGCTTGGAATCAGGGGCAAGCGACACATGTGCATGCATACTGCGGTGCTCGCACGGGATCAAGAGTCCCGAGGGCACCATCCAATCGGCGGTCTGATCGCGCCTCGCTCGGCTCCCCCGCGGCGCAGCGCCACCGTGTGGGTGACGTGGCGGCCGCCGTGGCGGCGCGGCTGGTGGGCGCGGGGCGGGTGGGGGCCGCGGTGGACGTCTTGGAGGGCGTCGGCGATGTGCAGGGTGAGAGGGCGGCCACCGCTCAAACGCGCCCTCCCTCCAAAGCGCCTATGCGGGGGCGCCTGGAACGATGGCTCTTGGCTTCTGTGAAATGCCGCTATGACCAGCCGCAGCGCCAGAGAACTATCCTCTAATGAGTGGCGTCAAGAAAGGCGTCCTTCCGCCTGCAGCTGACCATCCGCCGCTCCTCACTCGTTCCTTCAAAGTAACGCCCCCGTCCGGCCCGCCCCCGCCCGCCCTCACGCGCCCCGCCGCCGCGCCAAGGCGCCGCTGAGGCCGCCGTCTCCGGCAGCCTTTTTGACCGCGCGCGCGCGCTTGCGGCCGGCAACCCCCAGCTGCTGCGCCTCGTGGACGAACGCCACACCGCCGCCCTGGTGGCCGCCAACGACGCCGACGAGCTCGCGGCGCGCGGCAACGTGGCGGCGGCTGTGGAGATGTATGCCGCGCAGGGCAACTGGGAGCGCGCGCACGAGCTGGTGAGTGGCCGCCCCCGCGGCGCGAGGCCGCGGGGAGTCTGTCTCGGGTTGCTGGGATGGGCGCATCCATCGACGCAAAAGCGGCTGCGCGGGCAAGGATGGTCCCTGACCTGTTGATGACCTTCAACCACCGTCAAAAAGCAGTCCAAGGTGCTGTACTAGATGGACTATTCTTTGACCAATACAATGTGTTTGATCGCCCCATTTGCCTTGCGGCGGTGGTGCTGCTCCCCCCTCTCACGTCCCACCACCCCAGGCAGCCCAAGACGGCCCCGAGCTCGCCGCCGCCACCGCGGCGCGCCACGCGCAGCTGCTGCTGCGCCAGGGCGACGCCGCCGCCGCGGCCGCCGCGCTCGCGCGGCGCGGCGTCGGCGCGGCGGACGCGTCGCTGCTGGCGGTTTACAGGGAGGTTGCCCTGGAAGTTCTGGGGGCGCCCCAGGCGGCGAGGGACACCCAAGCTGAGCAGGACGTCAGGCGCGTTTGGGCCCTGAGTGGCTGCGCCGATGCAGGAGCGCCGCCGGACGGGCAGGTGCCTTGCGAAAGCTCGCCGTTTACGCACTGAGTTGCAGCAGCAACGGGGCAAGACGACGCCACAAGTCGCATCTACTGGTTGCAGTAGAGCCCGTGCGTCGCCTCTTTTCACCCCTCAGCCTTGTGCGGTTGGCCCGTCCCTTCCCTGCCCGTCGCCCATCCCAGGGACGTCCTGCGCCAAGTGCTGCAGCAGCTGGAGCTGGCAGCCACCACCAGGAAGAGGGTGCGTGCACTGCTTTAGGAGAAGGGGGCGCGCCTCCGCACTTGAATTTGGATGGGCAGCGGTGGTCAGGCAGCCATGCGCACGTGCGTCCACGCGCATGCACACGTGCAATGCCTCGCTCAACCCTGCAATAAAATGGTCTGTGCCCATCACAGGACTCTGAAGAGTTTAGCCGCCTCTTCTGGGCGGCGCACCACGTGTCCTGCGCGTCGCGCTCCAAGGCCGCCGGCCTGTCGGAGCTCGCCGCGCGGCAGCTGACGGCGGCGCTGAGATACGTGGGGGTGCTGCCTGCAGACAGGTGCGAGCGCGGGGTGGGCCAGGAGCGAGCCCAGGGTGCCCCGGGCCGCATCTGAGCTGTGCGCAGGGGCATCTGACGGGCAAAGTAAGGGGTCGCGCAGTCATGCGCAGGTGGCGGGGAGGACACACGCAGCCAGGCGCAGGCACTCAGGCAGCAGCTGATTGGCTTCATGGTAGCCATGCGCGCGACCCGAGAGGCGCACCAGCCGGTTTGCCTCAAGGCTGCCGGAACAAGTAAGAACAGCCAATGTTGTCTGACGCACAACTCAGCACGTGTGTAAACGGCCCGCCCTCGGCCGCCCAGGGCATTCTTCGAGGCGGGCGCCGCGTGGCGCGCGGCGGGCCGCCCCAGCATGGCGTTCGTCCTGCTCAACCGGTACCTCGATATAGAAGACGCCGCAGATGAGGCGGGGGGCGGCGGCGGCGCGCAGCTGCCGCTCGAGGGGGCGGACTTTGTGGGCACTGATATTCCGAGGGACGCGCCGCTGCCGGCGCACCACTACTGCGACGAGAGGACGAGGGAGGAGGTGCGGGGATCGGTGGCGGCGCGATGGGGGGATGTGTCGGGCGGCTCGGTGCTTTGCTGCATTGCATGCAACCAGCGCGTGGCTGTTGCGCTCCCCGGCACTCCGTCCACTCGCAGGTCTTACCACACACCTTGCCTTTCCACCTGCTCTTGACGCCTCTCTGCTCGTAGCAACCCTCCCCATCCCCCTCTAGAACCCCTCCTAGTTCCCTGGGCAGTGTTTACCCC
>NW_014013604.1:22679-29198 GCF_000611645.1 Monoraphidium neglectum
GCTTCACACTCACCCTTCTCTGTCCCAGCCTCGGGAACACACTCTGGCACCAAACCTCCCCCGCAGCGCCCCTTCACTCATCCCTTCGTGCCCGCCTTCCAGCTCTTTCCTGGGCCCAGCTGATGGTCGACGCAACCGACCCTCCCCACCCTCGGTCCACGCAAACCCCCCTCCCCCAAAAGGCGCGCAACTATGTGCTCGAGCTGTCAATGGACCGGAGGGTGGAGCAGCAGCTGGGCAGCCACCCCTGCGACGCGTGCGGCGCGGACACCTACGAGGCTAACCTCTCCTGCCACGCGTGCGGCCACGGGTGAGGCGGCGTGTTGTTCCGAGGACTGTGGGCACAGGCGCGCGCGGCGGAGCGCGCCTTTGCGGTGGTTGGGGACGCACGGGTCCTCGTTGGCGGGGCCGGGGATGAGGGGTGATGTACGACCGCCTGCAGCCTCCAAAGGCCACTCAGAGGCACGCTGTGTTGTGTGCGTGTGAGTTGCACGCTGGCGTGCCGTGATCACGGGCGACCACCAGCATACCCTGACAGAAAATCGCGCAACCGCCGCAGGTGGGAGGCGTGCGCTGTCAGCGGCTACCCCGTGCACCCATCAGAGCGCGTCGCGCCCAAGGGCGGGCTGGCGGCGCGCCGCGACGACTGGAACGCCTGGGTCGGGGCGTTTGGGACCGACCCCGTGACCGGCCTGGCGGCCACCCCTTTGTACTGACGGCGTCCGTGCATCAGATACACTCATGCAATGTGACAGGATTACTACATGGACCTCTGGTGGTGCTGTGAACGCACACGCGCTGTTTTGATTACTTTTGCGCCAAAAGGCAATGGTTTGTTTCGGCGCCGCCAGGCTCCCACAAATGGCAATGTATACTCAAACCTATTCACCAATCCCTTAACTCAGCAAGAGTAGTAATGAAGGGTGATTCTCAAATGAAGTGACCAGCAATTTATACAATATTACAGAACCCTGCAAGCTTACACATGTCAAGGCAGCTGTGCGGTGGCAGCCCTGACTGTCGCATTGCACTCGTGCGCTGCAGCAATCAGAAGCTTCAGCCGCGCCACCAACGGCTGCTGCAGCTGCCTGCCGTCGGCCGCCATGCCCACAGCGCCAGACAGCAGAGCGTGGCGTAAGCAGCTCCCCAGCCAGCCACGCCTTCTACCCATGTGCCGTGCCGCTGCCCCTTCAGACCCCCCGCTGCCGGTACCGCGCCCCGTGGCGCCGGCCGCGCCCAGTCCCGCCGCCATGGGCGCAGTGGCTGCGACTGCAGCCGCACCGGCCATCGTCTGCGCCGTCTCTGCCTGTAGCAGCTGCAAGGCAGCTTCCGACAGGCTTTCGAGGGCGTCCGAGGCCTGGCCCAGAATCACCCCTGCCAGCATCCGCCGCTCGGGAGGCAGCAAAGCAAGGCTGTGGGGCCCGATATCAGCTGTATCACCGCTGGCCTGCGGCTGCTGCTGCTGCTGCGGCGGCGGCGGCGGCGGCTGCTGCTGCTGCGGCCGCTGCTCTGGGTCTAGGTGGCATGCACGCTCCTCAAAAGTCCCACAAATGCCAGGGAGGCTCTCCAGGTGATTGGCCGCCAGCTCGCTGGAAGCTGCAGAGGCATGAACGCACGAAGAAAGCAGCTGTGCGCCTGACCCCGCCAGCTGCACCGCAGGGTGGCCGAGCAGGGCGACTGGCAGGTCCACTCCCGCCAGCCACCACGGCCACACGCCGCTGCTTGCCGTGCTGGCGGCCCGCCAGGCGGCCAGTAGCTTGTTGGCAGCCGCGGCCGCGGCCAGCGCCGGCACTGGCCCCGTCGTGCGCTCTGAGGCTGCCGGGGGCGTGTTCTCCTGATCATCTGGCTGCTGCTGCGATCGGAGGTGGCAGTCCTGCTTGTGCTGATGTTGCTGCTGCTGCTGCTGCTCCTGCTGCATCTGCTGCTGCTGCTGTTGCTGCTCCTGTTGGCGTTTCCGCTGCTGCTGGATGGTGCCCTTGCTGGCAAGCTCTGACGAGGCGCACATGAGCAGTTGTTCGCGCAGTGCAGTCTGCCTGCGTTGCGAAAAGGTGAGTGGATTTCATCCAGAAAGCACGAATCTCACATCAGCAGGGTTTGCTGGAGACATTTCTGGCCAGGCACACCTGCGTTTTCCATGCGATAGCACAGCGCCACTCAACACCACGACCCGAACGAAGGCTGATACAACGCGCACCTGCCGGGGTCAGCTGGCGCGACGATCCAGGCCAGCAGGTCAGCTGCACTCGAGGCATCCCTGAGCGCGTCATCGCGCAGGGCTGCACGTGGCGCCGGCTGCCGCTGTTGCTCACGCGTGGGCCCTGCTGGCTGGCTCGGCGCGAGCCGGTATGACTGCTGCGCCGCAGCCGCCGCAGCCGGTGAGGCTGTGAGCAGCCGCATGCTGCTGTACGCGAGCAGCCATGCTGCGTACTCGTACCAGCTGCGGTGCTGCATCACAAGCCGCCATGCCGCCAGCACTGCCTCAGCCGCCTCTGCGTGATCCGCGCCCTCCTCTTCAACCCAACCGAGCGACCACTCCGCCTCGGACGGCCAGCCGCCACCGTCGCCGCCACCGCTGACACCACAGCCGCCGACTGCGCCCGCGTGTGCACCCTGTATTAACGAGGGGCGGCCGCTCGCACGGCCTCCACCAGCCCCAACACAGTCCAGCCCGTCGCCGCTACCGTCCCCGCCGCCGCTGGCCTCGCCACTGCCGCCGCCACTGCCGCCGCGGCTGTCGACGCCGCTGTGGCGGCAGCGCCCAGGAAGCGCCGCCAGCAGTTGCCTCAGAGCAGCCCTGGTTGGCGTCTGCGCCAGGAGGCGCGCCAAATCCAAGGGCGCGCCGCCGCAATAGCACAGAGCCACGCACCCAGGCGGGAGCGTCCCTGCAACTCTACTGCTGCTGCTGCCGGCACCCGTGCGTGCGGACGCCTGCTGCGCAGGACCTGCCTGCGTTGGCTGGTCTTGTGGCTGCGCTGCGCCCGCCTCGCCTGCGCCGAGCGAGGCTAGCGGTGCTTGCAGCAGCAGGATCTGCCACACGGGAGAGCAGGTCCTGCTCAACAGCTGCCACAGGCGCGGGTGCCCGCTCAGCTGCCACCAGTTTAAAAGCGAGTCCAGCACCTGAGAGTATGAGCAGGCATTCTGGGCTTGCGCAACAGTGGGCGCTTTCACGCATGCGCCGAGGAGAGACGCGTACGCACCGCAGTCAGGCGTTTAGCAGCCGTGGCCGCGGCGTTACCACAGCACCGCTGCCACCCTCACCCTGCAGAAGATTGCCGGCTGGCTGGCGAGCACTTGAGGCAGGCGCGGCCACACTGGGTGACCAGCAAGTGCCTCCGAAATTGAGGCAGCGCGGCTACTGCCGCCTCGACCACCACTGCTGGTGCCGCCGCTGCTGCCATTGTGTCCGCCGCTGCAGCAATCACGCGCCACGGCGTCTAGCAGGCGGTCGATCAGGGCGGGCTGCAGCAGCAGCGCCGACGCCATGGCCTCGACCGGCAGCGCTCCTGATGGAGGAGCGCAGGGCGCCGCGTCAGTATTGTAGAATATGGTGTTTGCAAGCGATGCGGTCAACATGATTGATGATGGCATTCAACAGAGTGTGCATCATACAGATTGACTGGTCGATGCATGTGCTGCTATAGCAATAGCACGAGGGACTTCTCACCAATATCCCTCAATACGAGCGCTTCAAGCGCCGCCACCGCGGGAGCATTCGCAACGCCCTGTCTGCTCTGTCGCTGCCGCTGTGGCTGACGCTGTGGTTCACCACAGCTGATGGATTCTCCCTCTGCTGCAAGCTGCAGCATACGGCTGGCGATCACCCTGCGCACGGTGCTCGGGCTGCCGGGCACGATGGGCAAGTCGCCGCCCAGCGCATGGCACGCGTGAAGCAGTGCAGACTCCACCTGCGAGGGCCGTGTCGCGGTCAGCGCGCCAGGATGCTGCTCTACTGGCCTGGAAAACAGCAAGTGGCTAGCGGCCAATGGCAGGGGAACCATAGTGCACAGAGCCGTGGTTCAGCGCCCGCAACGCACTGCTTGAAATGTAGCGTGTGCTTCGATCGCGCCGCAAGAGGCAGGCCCCGGCAGCTGCAGCCCAGGTGCTGGCAGCTGCTTTGCAGCAGATATGCCGCGGCACAGACGCGCCAGGTCCGCATCTAGCGACACGTCGCCTTCGCCTGCTGGTGAATGCGGCTGTGAGCAAACAGCACGGCGCAACTGCAGGCAGCAATGTGCATGCATTCACATGCAGCAGCATGCGTTGGTCTTAGGAGGTGATAAAATCGGTGGTCCTGCCTTTCAGGAAGGTTGATGCCGCTAGCCGGTCCAGCACGGTGCCCTTGGTCGCCACCGTCAGCATTTTTGCAAAATCGCGCCTAGATCACTGGTGTCATAGCATCCCGCTACAATGCCAGTGTGAAGCCGTCAATAACTGCATTGTCCTTGAATAGCAACATACGGTATCGCAGTTGAGTGAATTTGAGTCACTGCCCCACGGTGGCACGGCGTGGCTCCATTATAAAACTCAATACCGTATGTCCCTTAATATAAGGAGGTTCACAATTTCAGACATTTGGGGTCAGGCTTATGCACGTTTTATTAATGTAAGACGCTTTTGTGACCTAGGCTGTGCCCTGTGTCATCACAACGCATAAGGCGGTCCGGCTGTGCTTGCCTGGCTGAGTGCTAAATCATGCCGCAGACGCGCCCACAACATGGTATGCAGATACTCGACTAAGAAATGGATGATAAATTAGATCACAGAAACTCATACGTGGCTCACCCGCCGCTGCTGACACCAGAGCAGCTGCACGCCCGCCGCGGCTGTGCGCTGCGCGCGGCTGCTCACTAACGCCGGCCTCCTGGCTGTAATGTTGGATATTGGGATGTCGAGCGCCGCGTCCATCCACGTACCCCTGCTTGTTGTCTGAGTTGCTCTTGAAGATAGCCTCAAGCACATGGTGACATGGATCTTGCTGATGACACTGATCCTCCCCTCGTCGCCGTCGCTGGCGCCAATGCGGCCCTCCTCGGTGCCGCTGCCCTCCTCTGCCGAAACATGTTTTTAGATCATAATTATAGCATTATTTGCCCTCATTGGCCCTCATTTGCTCTTGTTCGGGACCTACCCAGCAGCTGCTCCCGTGCTGCATTTATAAGACGGATTTTTCGCCTAAGCTATTAAATCCCGCAATATAAGAACTTTCGCCTATTGCGGTCGTCTTACTATTAAGGGACATACGGTAAGTGTCTTCAGTACACCGATCAGTGCCAAAATCACAGGCAGGCCCCTTGTTGCCCGTAGGAAGCCACAATAACGCAAGTCGTGTTCAAGGCAGCAGCTTCGGGCGGTGTAGCATGCGTTGGGCGACGCTCTTGAGCCACTGCCACCTGCTTTGGCGCCGCTTGCCATGGCCCTGCTCGCTGATCCCGCCTCCTGACCCCGGCGTTTGAGCAGCGTTTTGCGGTTGCCTGAACGGATCGGCATAGGGAGCCGTGGACTGCCAAAGGGCCACTCTTGAGGTGGGTGGCCACAGCCGCAGCCACGGCAAAGGTTGTCCTCTTTCCTTACCCCTCGCATCCAGCTTGCCACAGTTTGGCTTGTGCGACGACAGCTTCAAGGAGAAACCACCTGCGTGCAAGAGCAGAAAGAAGCTGCGAGCATTATAGCCATAATGCGAGCGGCGCACGACAAGTTGCCCCTGCCAGGGGAGTGCCTGAGCGAGCCGGGGGCAGCGCGGCACTTGCCTGGCGCCACAGATGGGTGCCTCAGATACACCATGAACGTAACACGGCATAATTTAGGCCTTATAACGAAAACTAACCCCTGACAGTGCCCTTTTCGGTGTGCGCGGCGTGGCTACAGCCATGTTGCCGGATTGCCGTATCACTCCACCCACCACACTCGCGAATTTTGATGTGCCACGATCCAACATATAAGACTGCGTATTTCAGTATTCAACCCAGATTTGCAGCGTAAAACCAAAGATCCAAGCTGCCCCGCGGATTGCTCGTCCCGCAAGACGGTTCACTGAAGCGGCTGCCATGGGTTTTCAGGCCGCCCTGGCCTCCACGCTGCTTTATGGGAGTCTGCAGCAGCGGGGCCTTCTAAGCATTACAGACCTGACGCGCGCGCCAGCGTGGTCCCTGTCCAACGCCAATGGCAGTGTGTCAGTTGGCGGCGCATCCCTGCCGGCATACGTGCTGGAGGTCCTTGAGAAGCAAAAGCTGATCCCTGACCCCCTGCAAAGGTGACACCCGATCACCTGTTGCGACGGCGCAGCCAAAGCAGCGCGGGCCGCTTTGCCATCACCAACCAACCACAATCGGTCAACCTTGCTGCCGCGCACGGTCGCCTTCGATCAGATCCCAACTCCCTGTATACTTCCAGGTTCAACGAGCGGAAGCTGGACTGGGTCCGAGATGACACATGGACCTTCACTCGCCGCTTTACGCTCGCATCCCCCTGGGCGGGCGGCGAGCTGGTCCTGGCCGGCGTCGACACAGTTGCTGACGTCAC